>NC_048586.1:49435912-49440912 GCF_013265735.2 Oncorhynchus mykiss | reverse complement strand
TGTCCCTCACGAATGTGTCAACAAAATAAGTCCTACCTCATAACAAGGTCACTTCATTAACATACCAAGTCACAATACTAGGTCTAACTTTTTAAATACCACACGTATTATTAATTAATGGATAATTAATTCTCATCGAGGCCTAAATACGTTATTAATGTTCATCTAGGCATAAATATGTCATTAACGATACATTTTAGGACCCTTTTAAGTATAAAAAATATATACATAAAAAAAAAATGATTTTATAAAATATTGAATTTGGCATCTACTACTATAGCCCAGAGAAACACATTGAGAAAACACATTCATATATGGCAAAAATAAATACAGTCAAAAAATAAACAAGGTTTTGAAGTGCTTGTCCAACATCTAGGAGATATAAGAAAGCTGAGGATATATTATTTGTACACATATTTGACCCCTTTTTTGACCCCTTGTTTGGGCACAAAACTACCACATTCATTTGATCCAACCGTTTGGACGCCACACATGTCGTCGTCAGTTGAACGACTTTGGGGGGATGTCTCGTGGTCTGACAAAAACACAACTCTAGCTCCTCAACTTTCCACAGCAGATGCAGAAGAGAGACATCTGTGGATGTGGTAGATTCAAATCAAATCCAACGTTATTTGTCACATGAGGGTACAGGTTAATTGAGGTAATTGTACATGTAATGAAGTGACTATGCTAATAGTAATAAACAGCAAGTGGCTGCAATGATATCTCTAGTTTACACTGACGGATTTAGGTGGGAATTGTTTTATTATGTTGTTTAGATTGATTTACATGTTATTAATTCTCATCTAGGCCTAAACATGTCATTAATTATCATCTAGACCTAAACATGTTATTAAATCTCATCTAGGCCTAAACATGTTATTAATTATCATCCAGGCCTAAACATGTTATTAATTATCATCTAGGCCTGAACATGTTATTAATTCTCATCTAGGCCTGAACATGTTATTAATTCTAATCTAGGCCTGAACATGTTATTAATTCTCATCTAGGCCTAAACATGTTATTAATTATCATCTAGGCCTAAACATGTTATTAATTCTCATCTAGGCCTAAACATGTTATTAATTCACATCTAGGCCTAAACATGTTATTAATTCTCATCTAGGCCTAAACATGTTATTAATTATCATCTAGAACTGAAAATGTTATTAATTATCATCTAGGCCTAAACATGTTATTAATTATCATCTAGAACTGAACATGTTATTCATTCTCATCTAGGCCTAAACATGTTATTAATTATCATCTAGAACTGAACATGTTATTAATTCTCATCTAGGCCTAAACATGTTATTAATTCTCATCTATGCCTGAACATGTTCTCTACCAGACCAAATTAGACCTGATTTACTGACACTAACCAGCCTGGACTGATTTGTACCGTAGTAAATGTAAATCCGTCACACTCCAGTGCGTATGATATGCTACGTTTCATATGGTATGTATTAACTTGTGGATGTCCATCATCCATTTCTTACAACTTGTTACAAATCTGCAAAAAAGTATGATAGGTTACGAATTCCAATTTGTTGTCACTAACATTAGCTAGGCACTAGGTGGCTAATGCTAATGTTAGCTAAGTGGCTAATGTTAGCTAGGCTAGGGGTTAGGGGTTAAGAGTAGGGGTTAGGGGAGGGGTTAGCTAAGATGCTAAGTAGTTATAAAGTTGCTAATTAACTACATTTGTCCATGATGAGATTCGAACACGCAACCTTAGGTGTTGCTAGACGTTAGTGTTATACGCCAACCCACCGTGACCAACCACCCACCCTTCTGTCTTATGTAACTAATAATAACATATCATACTATTTCGAGTGTCCCCTTATTTATGTTCACTATGTTATGTCTAGCCTATGAGACCAGGCTGCATTCCTTTCTACATTAGACCAGTCAGTCCTGTTATAAACTAACTCCTTTCTACATTAGACAAGTCAGTCCTGTTATGAACTAACTCCCTTCTACGTTAGACCAGTCAGTCCTGTTATAAACTAACTCCCTTCTACATTAAACCAGTCAGTCCTGTTATAAACTAACTCCCTTCTACATTAAACCAGTCAGTCCTGTTATAAACTAACTCCTTTCTACGTTAGACCAGTCAGTCCTGTTAAACTACCACTCACTCCTTACACAGGGCATGAGAGAAGTATCAAACTCTGGAATCAGTACAATGCTGATGTTCCCAGAGACTGAGGTCAGAGCTAGTCGGCGAGGGTTCTAGAAATTAGATGGCACATTTAAAGCACATTTAAAGGAGAGACAGAAAGATGAAACAGACCTCAATGGTATGATGCCATTCTTGAGGAGTGATCAAATCCATCAAGTTTAGTGGAGTGTGAAATCAATGTTTCTCCATTGGTGGACACTAGAGAGAACGGAGAGAGGTGGTGCTGCTTCTGCCGCTCCTCACACATCTCATAGCTGGTTTACCTGGATTAAACCAACTCTGCCCTATTGAGAGAGAGAGACAGAGACAGAGAGACAGATACAGAGAGAGAGAGAGAGAGAGAGAGAGAGAGAGACATATTTCCCTCAGATTACACAGATCCACAAAGAATTCAAAAACAAATCCAATGTTGATACTCTCCCATATCTACTGGGTGAAATACCACAGTGTGCCATCACAGCAGCAAGATTTGTGACCTGTTGGCACAAGAAAAGGGCAACCAGTGAATAACAAACACCATTGTAAATACAACCCACATTCATGTTTATTTATTTTCCCTTTTGTACTTTAACTATTTGCAAATTGTTACAACACTGTATATACATAATATGACATTTGAAATGTCTCTATTCTATTCTGTGAGTGTAATGTTTACTGTTAATTTTTGATTCGTTATTTCACTTTTCTATATGATCTATTTCACTTGTTTTGGCAATATAAACATATGTTTCCCATGCTATTAAAGCCCTTAAATTGGACTGAAATTGAATTGAGAGAGATAAAGAGAGAGAGATATACAAATCTTAGAATCAGCTATTAAAGACTACCTGAACCCACTGGATTCTCCATTTACATTGATTGAACTACAGGAAAAAATACAAGCCCTCCAACCCAAACAGGCCTGTGGTGTTGATGGCATGAAATTATAAAATATACAGGCTACAAATTCAAATTGGTTATACTTAAACGTTTTAACATTTATTCTCAGCTCTGGAATTTTCCCCAATAGTTGGAAGCAAGGACTGATCACCTCAATCCACAAAAGCGGAGACAAATTTGACCCCAATAACTACCATGGGAAATTAACAGCAACCTTGGGAAAATCCTCTCTATTATCATTAACAGCAGACTCCTGTTTGCTGATAATCTGGTGCTTCTGTCACCAACCAAGGAGGGCCTACAGCAGCACCTAGATCTTCTGCATAGATTCTGGCAGACCTGGGCCCTGACAGTAAATCTCAGTAGACCAAAATAATGGTGTTCCAAAAAAGGACCAGGCAAGTCCATCTAGACACCGTTGCACTAGAGCACACAATATACTATACCACGTCCTAAACATCAGCACCACAGGTAACTTACACAAATTGTATCGTTGGATGGGGCCACAGTGCCCCCCGACCTCCCACAGTATTTATGCTGCAGTCTGTTATATCTATCTATATATGTAATTATCCTGTCTTATCTGGTGTCCTGTGTGAATTTAAGTATGCTCCCTCTGATTATCAATCTCTCCCTCCCCTCCCGGAGGACCTGAACCCTAGGACCATACCTCAGGATGACCTGGCCTGATGACTCCTTGCTGTCCCCAGTCCACCTGGTCGTGCTGCTGCTCCAGTTTCAACTGTTCTGTTTTTGGCCAGATCCTAGATGGAATTTGTATTTGTGGTCCTGGCGACTGGACCTTTTTTGGAACACCATTATTTTTGGTCTTACTGAGATTTACTGTCAGGGCCCAGGTCTGGCAGAATCTGTGCAGAAGATCTAGGTGCTGCTGTAGGCCCTCCTTGGTTGGTGACAGAAGCATCAGATCATCAGCAAACAGTAGACATTTAACTTCAGGTTCTAGTAGGGTGAGGCCGGGTGCTGCAGACTGTTCTAGTGCCCCCACATCAATTAGTTGATATTTATGTTGAAGATGGTGGAGCTGAAGCTGCATCCCTGTCTCAACCCCACGGCCCTGTGGGAAGAAATGTGAGTGTTTTCTGCATCTCCCAGATAGAACATTGAGACAGATATTTCACACGATGTATTAGTGTGAAGCATCCACTACCAAATATGGTGATGAGAGGAAACCCACTGGCCCGCAGTGGGAGAAGATGGAACGGGATGGATTTTGGCCGACATTCTGCAAATTTTCTCAACAATATAACATTTGATCTCAATACATTTTTCTCTTCCCAAAACTAAAAAATCTGTTATGAACAGAGTGGACTAAGTTTTATAGACTTTATCTTTCTTTTATTTTTTTAAATCACGTTTTAAATCACGTTGTTTATGAGTGCAAAGACTAATTAATTATAGCACATCCTTCACAGAGTAGGTGTTCCCTAACGGAAATATGCAGATGCGTGCTAGAACGAGCCAATACGGTCTGGGTAGCTGGTGCTTGGCTCTGCCCACTGTGACTCATTTGTTCCCATTGGAAACGATCTTGTGGTCGACTGTGGTCGATCTTGGTTTAGTTATAACAATCTTTGCCTGTCTCACTCCATGGCCCTGTGGAAAGAAATGTGTGTTTTTTGCCAATTTTAACCACACACTTGTTGTTTGTGTACATGGATTTTATAATGTCGTATGTTTTTCCCTCAACACCACTTTCCATCCATTTGCATAGCAGACCCTCAAGCCAAAATGATTCAAAAGCTTTTATGAACTCAACAAAGCATGAGAAGAGTTTGCCTTTGTTTTGGTCTCTCTCTCTCAGAGAAGAGAAGGATTTAAAAGGTCAGCTGTCAGTTTGACACTTTTGTTACCATGACACTCTCTCTCCTCTCCCTCCATCCTTCTCCCTCATTCACCAGCTAGATAGTCA
>NC_048586.1:49428412-49433412 GCF_013265735.2 Oncorhynchus mykiss | reverse complement strand
ACCCCCCAACACAGCCTGTTAACCACACATTACACCCCCCAACACAGCCTGTTAACCACACATTACACCCCCCAACACAGCCTGTTAACCACACATTACACCCCCCAACACTGCCTGTTAACCACACATTACACCCCCCAACACTGCCTGTTAACCACACAATACACCCCCCAACACAGCCTGTTAACCACACATTACACCCCCCAGCACAGCCTGTTAACCACACATTACACCCCCCAACACAGCCTGTTAACCACACATTACACCCCCCAACACTGCCTGTTAACCACACATTACACCCCCCAGCACAGCCTGTTAACCACACATTACACCCCCCAGCACAGCCTGTTAACCACACATTACACCCCCCAACACTGTCTGTTAACATTACACCCCCCAACACTGCCTGTTAACCACACAATACACCCCCCAACACTGCCTGTTAACCACACATTACACCACCCAACACTGCCTGTTAACATTACACCCCCCAACACTGCCTGTTAACCACACAATACACCCCCCAACACTGCCTGTTAACCACACAATACACCACCCAACACTGCCTGTTAACATTACACCCCCCAACACTGTCTGTTAACATTACACCCCCCAACACTGCCTGTTAACATTACACCCCCCAACACTGCCTGTTAACCACACATTACTCCCCCCAACACTGCCTGTTAACCACACAATACACCACCCAACACTGCCTGTTAACATTACACCCCCCAACACTGTCTGTTAACATTACACCCCCCAACACTGCCTGTTAACATTACACCCCCCAACACTGCCTGTTAACCACACATTACTCCCCCCAACACTGCCTGTTAACCACACAATACACCCCCCAGCACTGCCTGTTAACCACATATTACACCCCCCAACACTGCCTGTTAACCACACATTACACCCCCCAGCACTGCCTGTTAACATTACACCCCCCAGCACTGCCTGTTAACCACACATTACACCCCCCAACACTGCCTGTTAACCACACATTACCCCCCCCAACACTGCCTGTTAACATAACATCACCCCAACACTGCCTGTTAATATTACACCCCCCAACACTGCCTGTTAACCACACATTACACCCCCCAACACTGCCTGTTAACCACACATTACACCCCCCAACACTGCCTGCTAACCACACATTACACCCCCCAACACTGCCTGTTAACCACACATTACACCCCCCAACACTGCCTGCTAACCACACATTACACCCCCCAACACTGCCTGTTAACCACACATTACACCCCCAACACTGCCTGTTAACCACACTGTCACATATGACATCAGTGTGCTGTCTGAGCTCAGAGATGAGCTGCCTGTTTCAGCTGGAACCCACTGTGACTGTATCTGAAGAGAGAAGCTGAACTGAGCTAACAACTGACACAAAGCTAAAGGTAGGGGGTTGGAGGAGAGACTGGTAACAAGATGAGGGTGTGTGGTCTCCGGGCAGCCCTCCCCACACACACACACACACACACACACACACACACACTCACAAAAACAGATGCCCTCTCCGAGACAAATGAATCCATCAATCTCTATCAGCCCAACATGCTGGCTTTCAAGTTGAATAAAGAACAAATTATTTTTCAATTCTTGGAGAGAGCATGGGAGAGAGAGAGACAGACAGACAGACAAAGAGAGAGACAGACAGAGAGAGAAGTGGGAGAGGGGGGAGAGGGAGAGAGAGAGAGCGAGAAGGAGAAAGAAACAGGGGATAGACACAATTCAGTCCTCAAAAGGCTCTAGCTTGGCAGAGAGAGCTGTCTGTTTTCAAAGTCAAAATACAACGTGGGACTGAATCAAACGATGGGGCAGTCAGTAACCAGCCAGTCAGCCAGCCAGCCAGTAACCAGTCAGCCAGCCAGCCAGTAACCAGTCAGCCAGTCAGTAACCAGCCAGTCAGCCAGCCAATAACCAGTCAGCCAGCCAGTAACCAGCCAATAACCAGTCAGCCAGCCAGTAACCAGTCAACCAGCCAGCCAGTAACCAGTCAGCCAGCCAGTAACCAGCCAGTCAGCCAGCCAATAACCAGTCAGCCTGCCAGTAACCAGCCAGTCAGCCAGCCAGTAACCAGTCAGCCAGCCAGTAACCAGTCAGCCAGCCAGTAACCAGTCAGTCAGCCAGCCAATAACCAGTCAGCCAGCCAGTAACCAGTTAGTCAGCCAGCCAGTAACCAGTGAGTCAGCCAGACAGTAACCAGTCAGTCAGCCAGCCAGTAACCAGTCAGTCAGCCAGCCAGTAACCAGTCAGTCAGCCAGCCAGTAACCAGTCAGCCAGCCAGTAACCAATCAGTCAGCCAGGGACTGAATCAAACGATGGGGCAGTCAGTAACCAGCCAGTCAGCCAGCCAGCCAGTAACCAGTCAGCCAGCCAGCCAGTAACCAGTCAGCCAGTCAGTAACCAGCCAGTCAGCCAGCCAATAACCAGTCAGCCAGCCAGTAACCAGCCAATAACCAGTCAGCCAGCCAGTAACCAGTCAACCAGCCAGCCAGTAACCAGTCAGCCAGCCAGTAACCAGCCAGTCAGCCAGCCAATAACCAGTCAGCCTGCCAGTAACCAGCCAGTCAGCCAGCCAGTAACCAGTCAGCCAGCCAGTAACCAATCAGCCAGCCAGTAACCAGTCAGTCAGCCAGCCAATAACCAGTCAGCCAGCCAGTAACCAGTTAGTCAGCCAGCCAGTAACCAGTGAGTCAGCCAGCCAGTAACCAGTCAGTCAGCCAGCCAGTAACCAGTCAGCCAGCCAGTAACCAATCAGTCAGCCAGCCAGTAACCAGTCAGTTAGTAACCAGTCAACCAGCCAGCCAGTAACCATCCAGTCAGCCAGACAGCCAGCCAGCTAGTAACCAGCCAGCCAGTAATCAGTCAGTCAGCCAGCCAGTAACCAGCCAGCCAGTAATCAGTCAGTCAGCCAGCCAGTAATCAGTCAGTCAGTCAGCCAGTAACCATCCAGTCAGACAGCCAGTAACCAGTCAGTCAGTAACCAATCAGTCAGCCAGGTGGTAACAAGCCAGCCAGCCAGTAACCATCCAGGCAGAAACCAGTCAGTCAGTCACTAAGTCAGCCAGCCAGCCACTGCAGCTCTCCTCCATGTCAGCCTTCTTCTGAAGAATGTTTTTGCATCCCAAATGGCACCCTATGCCCTATTTAGTGAACTACTTTTTACCAGGGCCCATGACCAGGGCCCATGACCAGGGCCCATTTGGCTTCGGTCAAAAGTAGTGCACTAAATAGGGAATAGGGAGCCATTTGGGACGAAGCTTGGCATGTGTGTCTGTTGTTTGTCTGTGTTTGTGTTTGTCTGTGTGTGTGTGTGTGTCTGTTGTTTGTCTGTGTATGTGTGTGTGTGTGTGTGTGTGTGTGTGTGTGTCTGTTGTTTGTGTGTGTGTGTGTGTGTGTGTGTGTGTGTGTGTGTGTGTGTGTGTGTGTGTGTGTGTGTGTGTGTGTGTGTCTGTTGTTTGTGTGTGTGTGTGTGTGTGTGTCTGTTGTTTGTATGTGTCTGTGTCTGTTGTTTGTCTGTGTCTGTGTGTCTGTTGTTTGTCTGTGATGTGTGTGTTGTTTGTCTGTGATATGTGTGTGTGTGTGTCTGTTGTTTGTCTGTGATGTGTGTGTGTGTGTCTGTTGTTTGTCTGTAATGTGTGTGTGTGTGTGTGTGTGTCTGTTGTTTGTCTGTGATGTGTGTGTGTGTCTGTTGTTTGTCTGTGATGTGTGTGTGTGTGTCTGTTGTTTGTCTGTGATGTGTGTGTGTGTGTGTCTGTTGTTTGTCCGTGATGTGTGTGTGTGTTGTTTGTCTGTGATGTGTGTGTGTGTGTCTGTTGTTTGTCTGTGATGTGTGTGTGTGTGTCTGTGATGTGTGTGTGTGTGTGTGTGTGTGTGTGTGTGTGTGTGTGTGTGTGTGTGTGTGTGTGTGTGTATCTGTGTGTCTGTTGTTTGTCTGTGTCTGTGTGTCTGTTGTTTGTCTGTGTCTGTTGTTTGTCTGTGATGTGTGTGTGTTGTTTGTCTGTGATGTGTGTGTATGTGTCTGTTGTTTGTCTGTGATGTGTGTGTGTGTCTGTTGTTTGTCTGTGATGTGTGTGTGTGTGTGTCTGTTATTTGTCTGTGATGTGTGTGTGTGTGTCTGTTGTTTGTCTGTGATGTGTGTGTGTGTGTCGGTTGTTTGTCTGTGATGTGTGTGTGTGTGTGTCTGTTGTTTGTCCGTGATGTGTGTGTGTGTTGTTTGTCTGTGATGTGTGTGTGTGTGTCTGTTGTTTGTCTGTGATGTGTGTGTGTGTGTGTGTGTGTGTGTGTGTGTGTGTGTGTGTGTGTGTGTGTGTGTGTGTGTGTGTGTGTGTGTGTGTGTGTCAGTGTGTGTGTGTGTGTGTGTGTGTGTGTGTGTGTGTGTGTGTGTGTGTGTGTGTGTGTTGTTTGTCTGTGATGTGTGTGTCTGTATGTGTGTCAAATAAAGTAAATTAAATGTTATTGGTCACATACAGTGCCATGCAAAAGTAGTCATCCCCCTTGGTGTTTTTCTTACTTTGTTGCATTACAACCTGTAATTTAAATACATTTTTATTTGGATTTCTTGTAATGGACATACACAAAATTGTCCAATTTGATGATGTGAAATGAAAAAAATTACTTGTTTAAAAATATTCTAAAAAAATTAAAAACTGAAAATATATATTCACCCTCTTTGCTATGAAGCCCCTAACTAAGATCTGGAACCAATTACCTTCAGAAGTCACATAATTAGTTTAATAATGTCCACCTGTGTGCAATCTAAGTGTCACATGATCTGTCACATGATCTGTCACATGATCTGTCACATGATCTCAGTATATATACACCTGTTCTGAAAGGAGCTCTCCAAACAGGTAAGGGACAAAGTTGTGGAGAAGTACAGATCAGAGTTGGGTTATAAAAAAATATTAGAAACTTTGAACATCCCATGGAGCACCACTCAATCCATTATTAAAAAATGGAAAAAATATGGCACC
>NC_048586.1:49368412-49423412 GCF_013265735.2 Oncorhynchus mykiss | reverse complement strand
CTCTTCTCTCTCTCCATCCCTCTTCTCTTCTCTCTCTCCATCCCCCTTCTCTCTCCATCCCTCTTCTCTCTCTCCATCCCTCTTCTCTCTCTCCATCCATCTTCTCTCAGCTTGCTTAGGGGACTCTTCTCCAGGTTCATCTCTCTGTAGGTGATGGCTTTGTTATGGGTGGTTTAGGAATCACTTCCTTTTTGGTGGTTGTAGAATTTAACGTCTCTTTTCTGGATTTTGATAATTAGTGGGCATCAGCCTAATTCTGCTCTGCATGCATTATTTGGTGTTCTACGTTGTACACGGAGGATATTTTTGTAGAATTCTGCATGCAGAGTCTCAATTTGGTGTTTGTCCCATTTTGTGAATTCTTGGTTGGTGAGCGGACCCCAGACCTAACAACCATAAAGGGCAATGGGCTCTATGACTGATTCAAGTATTTTTAGCCAGATCCTTATTGATATGTGTGGTGCTGATGTTCAGGCCAAGGTATGTATAGTTTTTTGTGTGCTCTAGGGCAACAGTGTCTAGATGGAATTTGTATTTGTGGTCCTGGCGACTGGACCTTTTTTGGAACACCATTATTTTGGTCTTACTGAGATTTACTGTCAGGTCTTGCAGTATCTGTGCAGAAGATCTAGGTGCTGCTGTAGGCACTCCTTGGTTGGGGACAGAAGCACCAGATCATCAGCAAACAGTAGACATTTGACTTCAGATTCTAGTAGGGTGAGGTCAGGTGCTGCAGACTGTTCTAGTACCCGCGCCAATTCGTTGATATATATGTTGAAGAGGGTGGGGCTTAAGCTGCATCCTTGTCTCACTCCACGGCCCTGTGGAAAGAAATGTGTGTGTTTTTGCCTATATTAACCACACACTTGTTGTTTGTGTACATGGATTTTATAATGTTGTATGTTTTACCCCCAACACCCAACACCACTTTAAATCAGTTTGTATAGCAGACCCTCATGCCAAATTGAGTCGAAGGCTTTTAAAAATCAACAAAGCATGAGAAGACTTTGCCTTATTTTTGGTTTGTTTGGTTGTCAATTAGGGTGTGCAGTGTGAATACTTGGTCTGTCGTACGATAATTTGGTAAAAAGCCAATTTCACATTTGCTCAGAACATTGTTTTCACTGAGGAAATGTACAAGTCTGTTGTTAATGATAATGCAGAGGATTTTCCCAAGGTTGCTGTCAAATTTGTCTCTACTTTGTGGTTTGGGGATCAAATATTGGGGAAGATGTCAGAGCTGAGGATGATGTTAAAGAGTTTTAGTATAGCCAATTGGAACATGTTGTCTGCATATTTGATCATTTCATTGAGGATACCATCAACACCACAGGCCTTTTTGGGTTGGAGGGTTTTTATTTTGTTGTGTGATACATTCAAGGTAATTGGAGAATCCAATGGGTTCTGGAATCCAGTGGGTTCTGGAATCCAGTGGGTTCTGGAATCCAGTGGGTTCTGCTTGTCTTTAATAGTTGATTCTAAGATTTCTATTTGATCATGTATATGTTTTTGTAGTTTGTTCTTTGTTACAGGGCCAAAAAGATTGGAGAAGTGGTTTACCCATACATCTCCATTTTGGATAGACAACTATTCGTGTTGTTGTTTGTTTAGTGTTTTCCAATTTTCCCAGAAGTGGTTAGAGTCTACGGATTCTTCAATTACATTGAGCTGATTTCTGATGTGCTGTTCCTTCTTTTTCCGTAGTGTATTTCTGTTTTGTTTTAGTATAGTACTATATTGTTCGTTGTTCGTATTTGTTGTTAACTCTCTCTCAAACCCACACAACATGATGGATTGTCAGAGACTTCAGGAGTCTCATGTTTTTGAAGAACAGGCAAGGCTCATTCTGTGTATTTATACAACATATCATTTCCTTCTATCTGTTGTACGCTGGCCGTCTTGGCATCCCTCTCTATCTCCCCCTCTTGGCATTGTGTCAGACGGATCTCTCTCTCTCTCTCTCTCTCTCATCCCTTTCTTTCTATCTCTTTCACTTTCTCTCTCTGTCTGCGTTCTGTCTGGATCCCCAAAGAAAAACAAAGGAAAGACATCTGCAGCTAGCTTCCATTTCAGGGGCTGTCAGATCACCGTTTCTCTCTCTCGCTCTGTGCGCGCGCGCGTGTGTGTATAATGAAAACAGGATTTGTACTCTAATGGTTTAGGGGAAAGCTCCTAAACAGGGCTGGAAGCAGCCAACCAACTAGTGGAGAGGACACACAATAAGACACACTGTAGACAGGAGACTACCAGATTCTCCTGTATAGACTCTCACTGTCCTGACAGTCAAGATTCTCCTGTATTGACTCTCACTGTCCTGACAGTCCAGATTTTCCTGTATAGACTCTCACTGTCCTGACAGTCCAGATTCTCCTGTATAGACTCTCACTGTCTTGACAGTCTAGATTCTCCAGTATAGACTCTCACTGTCCTGACAGTCCAGATTCTCCTGTATAGACTCTCACTGTCCTGACAGTCTAGATTCTCCTGTATAGACTCTCACTGTCCTGGCAGTCTAGATTCTCCTGTATAGACTCTCACTGTCCTGACAGTCCGGATTCTCCTGTATAGACTCTCACTGTCCTGACAGTCCAGATTTTCATATATAGACTCTCACTGTCCTGACAGTCCAGATTTTCATATATAGACTGTCACTGTCCTGACAGTCAAGATTCTCCTGTATAGACTCTGACAGTCCAGATTCTCCTGTATAGACTCTCTCTGTCCTGACAGTCCAGATTCTCCTGTATGGACTCTCACTGTCCTGACAGTCCAAGGTCTAACCTATAGCACCACACTGGACTATAAGCTTATAGCATATCTACAGCATAGCATTACACTTACCATAAGATTGGACTATAGGAGGGCTATATGATTAGTGTACTGTCACATAAGTCCAGTTGGATTCTCTTCGGCTCTCCTCACATCACCTGAAGTGGTCCCACCACACCGACACCGTGGCGAAGAAAGCCCATCAGAGCCTCTACAACATCAGGCAGCTGCAGAAGTTTGGCATGACCCCCCTTCTGGAATTGTAACGTGTTCTAGCCTGTAGAGACATTGTTTTGTAAACAGTAATGAAACGTTTGAACATTTATACATGCCTTGTCACATTATTCAAGTGTTATTCAAGGGAGCAAACATGATGCAGGCCAGCCACCCAGGCTAGCAGTGAGTTAGTGGAGCTAACATGATGCAGCCCAGACTCCCAGGCTAGCAGTGAGTTAGTGGAGCTAACATGATACAGCCCAGACTCCCAGGTTAGCAGTGAGTTAGTGGAGCTAACATGATGCAGCCCAGACTCGCAGGCTAGCAGTGAGTTAGTGGAGCTAACATGATGCAGGCCAGCCTCCCAGGCTAGCAGTGAGTTAGTGGAGCTAACATGATACAGCCCAGACTCCCAGTACAGGCTAGAAGGGAGTTAGTGGAGCTAACATGATGCAGCCCAGACTCCCAGGCTAGCAGTGAGTTAGTGGAGCTAACATGATACAGCCCAGACTCCCAGGCTAGCAGTGAGTTAGTGGAGCTAACATGATAAAGCCCAGACTCCCAGGCTAGCAGTGAGTTAGTGGAGCTAACATGATACAGCCCAGACTCCCAGGCTAGCAGTGAGTTAGTGGAGCTAACATGATGCAGCCCAGACTCCCAGGCTAGCAGTGAGTTAGTGGAGCTAACATGATACAGCCCAGACTCCCAGGCTAGCAGTTAGTTAGTGGAGCTAACATGATACAGCCCAAACTCCCAGGCTAGCAGTGAGTTAGTGGAGCTAACATGATACAGTCCAGACTCCCAGTACAGGCTAGCAGTGAGTTAGTGGAGCTAACATGATACAGCCCAGACTCCCAGGCTAGCAGTGAGTTAGTGGAGCTAACATGATACAGCCCAGACTCCCAGGCGAGCAGTGAGTTAGTGGAGCTAACATGATACAGCCCAAACTCCCAGGCTAGCAGTGAGTTAGTGGAGCTAACATGATACAGTCCAGACTCCCAGTACAGGCTAGCATGGTGCTCTATAATAAGGGATCGGCTGAGCTGATAGACAGGCTATAATCATGAGACACATGTGACAGGGGTACCGAAGTGTCAGCAAGACTTTACTACAATAGCTATTAGAGCTATTACAATTAGCTGTGTGTGTGTGTGTGTGTGTGTGTGTGTGCGTGCGTGCGTGCGTGCGTGCGTGCGTGCGTGCGTGCGTCCATGCTGAATGTGTGTTCTCACACAGACAGACACAACAGATGACACATGGGAGTTTGGGTATATTCACAGGCCTGTCATCAGGCAAGAGGAAACTGTCAGACCGTTTCACAGGTCAAAGTGTGAGAGTGCTATGAGTAACCTATTGAGAAGTCTGGAAGACTCAAGAGAAACAAGAGAGCGAGAGAAAGAGAGCAAGAGAAAGAGAGACAGAGATAGAGAGAGAGAGCGCCAAAGAGAGTCAGAGAGAGAGAGAGATAGATAGATAGATGAAGAGAGATAGAGGCAGAGACAGAGTGAGAGCGAGAGAGCGAGAGAGAGAGAGAGAGAATATTCAAGGTCTGACTCAGGTCATCTGCCTGAGGTCATCTGCCTGAGGTCATCTGCCTGAGGTCATCTGCCAGACATTGTCATCCTACAAGAAAAATGGTATGGAGGAGACAGGCACACTGGTTGCCCTCTACGTTACAGAGAGCTGGTAGTCCCAACCAGGTGTGAAAAAGGGAAGAGACTCGAGGGGTATGCTAATTTGGTAAAGATCAGACCTAACCCACTCTATTAAATTAATAACAAAAGGAACATTTTACATCTGGTAAGAAATAAATGAGGCAATTAACTCAACAGAGAAAGATGTTCTCCTATGCCTTCAGAAAGCATTCATACCCCTTGACTTATTCCACACTTAGTTGAGTTACAGCCTGGATTCAAAATGGATGAGTCAACACTTTGTAGAAGCACCTTTTTGGGGGAAAGTCTCTAAGAGCTTTGCACACCTGGATTGTACAATATTTGCCCATTATTCTTGTTAAAGGTCTTCAAGCTCAATGAAGTTGGTTGTTGATCATTGCTAGACGGCCATTTTAAAGTCTTGCCAACATTTTCAAGCAGATTTAAGTGAATACTGTAACAATGCCACTCAGGAACATTCAATGTTGTCTTGGTAAAGAAGAGTCATACTCAGTGATGTGTTGTGTTGGATTTGCCCAAAAAACATAACACTTTGTATTCAGCACAAAAGGTTCATTTCTTTGAAACATTCCCCCCAATTGAATCCCCATACTTTAACAAAGACAGCTTCTCCATCTTGGAGGGGGAGATCAATCATTTCCAGGTCAAGGGACATTTACTAGTGTGTGGCGAGCTAAACACCAGAACAGGACAAGAACCTGACACCCTCAGCACACAGACTCCTATGATAGGTACACCTATAGCTCATCTCTTTGCAGTAGTACTGTAGACTACTTTAATCACTGACCTCAACCCAGAGTCTCTCAGAAAGTTCACAGTCAGCCCACTGACACCCCTATCAGACCATAGAGAAATCACAGTCTACTTGAACAGAGCAATACTCAACCATGAGGCATCAAATCCCAACAAACTGCTATTAAGACATGCTATAGTTGGAAGGAAAGTAGTGTGGAAACCTATCAAAGAACAACTGGTCAAAAACAAACCCAATCCCTCCTAGACAACTTCCTGCAATAGTAAAGGTGTAAATGTTGCCTGAACAGTATATTTGACATATCAGCCAAGATATTAAATAAAAAATAAATCAAGCAGAAATCCTAAGAAAATTATTAACAACAATGAGAAATGGTTTTGATGAAGGGTGAAAAAAAAAATTGAGACACCTATTCAAGCAAAAAACACAAATACCCCGAAAACCTGAGCCCTACGCACTTCACTAAAACAACACAGGAGAAAACACAAACCAAACCAAATCAAAGTTTAACATAAAACATTATAGCTGAAAGAACAACGAGAAATGAAGAAATGAACAACCCAGACTTTAACAACCATCTAAATGCAGTCTATATGAATTTACACCAGATATACTAAGATGAATTTACACCAGATATACTAAGATACTGGATGAATCTACACCAGATATACTAAGATGAATTTACACCAGATATACTAAGATACTGGATGAATCTACACCAGATATACTAAGATTAATTTACACCAGATATACTAAGATACTGGATGAATCTACACCAGATATACTAAGATGAATTTACACCAGATATACTAAGATGAATTTACACCAGATATACTAAGATACTGGATGAATCTACACCAGATATACTAAGATGAATTTACACCAGATATACTAAGATTAATTTACACCAGATATACTAAGATACTGGATGAATCTACACCAGATATACTAAGATGAATTTACACCAGATATACTAAGATTAATTTACACCAGATATACTAAGACACTGGGTGAATTTACAGCAGATATACTAAGATGAATTTACACTAGATATACTAAGATGAATTTACAGCAGATATACTAAGATGAATTTACACTAGATATACTAAGATGAATTTACACCCGATATACTAAGACACTGGGTGAATTTACACCAGATATACTAAGATGAATTTACACCAGATATACTAAGATACTGGTTGAATTTACACCAGATGTACTAAGATGAATTTACACCAGATATAATAAGATACTGGGTGAATTTACACCAGATGTACTAAGATGAATTTACACCAGATATACTAAGACGAATTTACACCAGATATACTAAGACGAATTTACACCAGATATACTAAGACGAATTTACACCAGATATACTAAGACACCGGATTAATTTACACCAGATAAACTAAGACGAATTTACACCAGATATACTAAGACAAATTTACTCCAGATGTACTAAGATGAATTTACACCAGATATACTAATACGAATTTACACCAGATACACTAAGACACTGGGTGAATTTACACCAGATATATTAAGACACTGGATGAATTTACACCAGATATACTAAGACGAATTTACACCAGATATACTAAGACACTGGACGAATTTACACCAGATATTCTAAGACGATTTACACCATATACTAAGACGAATTTACACCAGATATACTAAGACACTGGACGAATTTACACCAGATATTCTAAGACGATTTACACCAGATATACTAAGATACTGGGTGAATTTACACCAGATATTCTAAGACGATTTACACCAGATATACTAAGATGGATTTACACCAGATATTCTAAGACGAATTTACACCAGATATACTAAGATGGATTTACACCAGATATACTAAGATTAATTTACACCAGATATACTAAGACACTGGATGAATTTACACCAGATATACTAAGATGAATTTACACCAGATATACTAAGATGAATTTACACAAGATATTCTAAGACGAATTTACACCAGATATAGTAAGATGAATTTACACCAGATATACTAAGACGAATTTACACCAGATATTCTAAGACGAATTTACACCAGATATATTAAGATTAATTTACACCAGATATACTAAGACACTTGATGAATTTACACCAGCTATACTAAGATGAATTTACACCAGATATACTAAGATGAATTTACACCAGATATATAAGACACTGGATGAATTTACACCAGATATACTAAGACACTGGATGCATTTACACCAGATATACTAAGACACTGGATGAATTTACACCAGATATACTAAGACACTGGATGCATTTACACCAGATATACTAAGACACTGGATGCATTTACACCAGATATACTAAGACACTTGATGAATCTACACCAGATATACTAAGACACTTGATGAATCTACACCAGATATACTAAGATGAATCTACACCAGATATACTAAGATGAATCTACACCAGATATACTAAGACACTGGATGCATTTACACCAGATATACTAAGACACTTGATGAATCTACACCAGATATACTAAAACGAATCTACACCAGATATACTAAGATGAATCTACACCAGATATACTAAGATGAATTTACACCAGATATACTAAGACACTTGATGAATCTACACCAGATATACTAAGATGAATCTACACCAGATATACTAAGATGAATTTACACCAGATATACTAAGATGAATTTACACCAGATATACTAAGATACTGGATGAATCTACACCAGATATACTAAGACACTTGATGAATCTACACCAGATATACTAAGATGAATTTACACCAGATATACTAAGACACTTGATGAATCTACACCAGATATACTAAGACACTGGATGAATCTACACCAGATATACTAAGACACTGGATGCATTTACACCAGATATACTAAGACACTGGATGCATTTACACCAGATATACTAAGACACTGGATGAATCTACACCAGATATACTAAGACACTGGATGCATTTACACCAGATATACTAAGACACTGGATGCATTTACACCAGATATAATAAGACACTTGATGAATCTACACCAGATATACTAAGACACTTGATGAATCTACACCAGATATACTAAGACACTTGATGAATCTACACCAGATATACTAAGATGAATCTACACCAGATATACTAAGATGAATCTACACCAGATATACTAAGATGAATTTACACCAGATATACTAAGATACTGGATGAATCTACACCAGATATACTAAGATGAATTTACACCAGATATACTAAGATGAATTTACACCAGATATACTAAGATGAATTTACACCAGATATACTAAGATACTGGATGAATCTACACCAGATATACTAAGACGCAGCAGAAACACTCAGTGTACAAAACATTCCTCTACTAAGAACCCCCCCCTCTCTCTTTTTTCCCTCAGAACAGCCTCAGTTCGTCAGGGTCATGGACTCTACAAGGTGTCGAACGACCTCCACAGGGATGCTGGTCCATGTGGACTCTACAAGGTGTCGAACGACCTCCACAGGGATGCTGGCCCATGTTGACTCCGATGTTTCCCCACAGTTGGGTCAACTTGGATGTCTGGATGTCCTTTGGGTGGTGAACCGTTCTTGATACACACAGGAAACTGTTGAGTGAGGAAAACCCCAGCAGCGTTGCTGTTCTTGGCACAAACCGGTGCACCTGGCACCTACTACCCTGTTCAAAGGCATTTAAAATATTTTGTCTTGTCCATTCACCCTCTGAATGGCACACATACACAATACATGTCTCAATTGTCTCAAGACTTAAAAATCCTTGTTTAACCTGTCTCCTCCAATTCATCTACACTGATTGAAGTGGATTTAACAAGTGCTATCAATAAAGGATCACAGCTTTCACCTGGATTCACCTGGTCAGTCTATGTCATGGTAAGAGCAGGTGTTCTTAATGTTTTGTACACTCAGTGTAAGTCCCTCATCCGAAACTTCACTCGGTTGACGTCTTAAAATTCTCCCCTAAAAAAATCCCAATATTCACATTTTCCAGGTCGCCCTGAAAATATTGTCTAGTGTTGAGTTTCCATGGCTAGCGAGGGTAATGAGATGTGTTTTCTCTGGAAACAGAGGAGAGGTGCTGTGGTTTGGGTTGTTGTTTAAGGGAGTGGAGCTCTCTCTCTCTCTCAGCCAGGGGCCCAGTGTGTGTCTACGTGTGTGTGTGTGTGTGTGTGTGTCTCTGTGTGTGTGTATGTGTGTGTCTCTAGCTCTGTGTGTGTGTGTGTGTGTCTGTGTGTGTGTGTCTCTGTGTGTGTGCTCGGAATGTGTGTGTGATGGAGTTTTGGGGTGTGTAGGACGTAGGTCTAACAGGGGCCAAGGAGGGAGTTAAATTCTCATCATCAAGCTCTATTGTTCAAGCACAGCAACACACACACACACACACGCACACACACACACACACACACACACACACACACACACACACACATCACACATTGACAAACTCCGCCTAGAGCTGCCAAACTGTGCTGTGAAACTGAGTGCTCCACTATGAGAGCGAGAGAGAGAGAGAGAGAGACAGAGACACAGAGAGACAGAGACACAGAGAGACAGAGAGAGAGACAGAGAGACAGAGAGACAGAGAGACAGAGACAGAGAGAGAGAGAGAGAGAGAGAGACAGAGACAGAGAGACAGAGAGACTGAGACTGAGACTAAGAGAGTTGGACTCCCAACTCAGGAAGTAGGGACGTAGAGAGAACTTTTAAGAGCAGAGAGAGCAGGCCGGCCATCTCACAGCCCTTCACCAGACCCTTTCATCTTGCTGTACTCTTCACTCCCATTAACAAGTGATCCACACAGACAGAGCTGGATAGATACATAGAGATAGAATATACTAGAGAGAGGAGAAGTGGACTCTGGCTTTTTTGTTTGACCAGGGTCCAGTCTAAAGTGGCACGCCATAGAGAGAATAGTCCTAGATTGAGAGAAGTGTTCTCTCTGATATAGAAGGAGTTCATCAAGCAGATGAAGACATTCCTGTCAGAGTGCTCTGGTGCTCTCTAGGTGAAGTGGTAGGAGACCTGGGTATGGGGAGGATGATAGGGGTTGGGTGAGGGAGGAGAGGAGAGGAGGATAGGGGTTGGGTGAGGGAGGAGAGGAGAGGAGGATAGGGGTTGGGTGAGGGTGGAGAGGCTGATAGGGGTCGATATATAGGTTAGGATTATGATATATCGGTTAGGACTATGATATATAGGTTAGGACTATGATATATTGGTTAGGATTATGATATATAGGTTAGGACTATGATATATAGGTTAGGACTATGATATATCGGTTAGGACTATGATATATTGGTAAGGACTATGATATACCGGTTAGGACTATGATATATAGGTTAGGACTATGATATATCGGTTAGGACTATGATTCATGACCTCAGTGCATTGAGGGGGTTTTGTTCAAGCACTCTAACACACACACACACACACACACACACACACACACACACACACACACACACACACGCATTGAAAAACTGCCAAACCGTGCTGTGTTGCAAGACAAAATATATACAGCTATGGTGATGTACCACCTACTTCTAATAGGTTGAGGGTGATGTACGGGGGGGGTGATGTACAGTGAAGCTGATTGGCTGAGAGACCTGTCAGTCACAGGAAGTTAGGTGTTATATGAGATGTGAGAATACACCATGAGCAACAGGGATAACTCTTCACTCTACTCCACAGCAGAGAGAAACCTCACCTCCGATATCCAGTCATCTCACAATGAATTTGCCTATTTCGATGTAATTTCAGTTCCTTTTTTTCATTCAATTTTTGCACTTTTAGAGCTTAAGCTCATTAGCCAGAGAGCATTGTGAGTCAAAGGTGCATATAGACTCACAGGGGCAGTGCGATCTGTATCGAAAAGCACTAACGTGCTCCAACAGATTTGTTTCGTGTTTGAGGTGTTGTCCTGCAGCAACCTCTCTCTCAGCTCAAAGGAACTCTGACATGATGTACAAACACAAGCATTTGGACAGAAACCGAGAGATTCCCGAACGGGTGAAACACTATATGCAAAAGTATGTGAACATCCCTTCAAATTAGTTGATTCGTCTATTTCAGCCCGTTGCTGACAGGTTCATACAATTGAGGAAACAACCATAGAGAAACACCGGCAGTAGAGGCTGTTATAGCAGCAATGTTCCAACATCTAGTGGAAAACCTTCCCAGAAGAGTGGAGGCTGTTATAGCAGCAATGTTCCAACATCTAGTGGAAAACCTTCCAAAGAAGAGTGGAGGCTGTTATAGCAGCAATGTTCCAACATCTAGTGGAAAACCTTCCAAAGAAGAGTGGAGGCTGTTATAGCAGCAGTGTTCCAACATCTAGTGGAAAACCTTCCAAGGAAGAGTGGAGGCTGTTATAGCATCAATGTTCCAACATCTAGTGGAAAGCCTTCCCAGAAGAGTGGAGGCTGTTATAGCAGCAATGTTCCAACATCTAGTGGAAAGCCTTCCCAGAAGAGTGGAGGCTGTTATAGCAGCAATGTTCCAACATCTAGTGGAAAGCCTTCCCAGAAGAGTGGAGGCTGTTATAGCAGCAATGTTCCAACATCTAGTGGAAAGCCTTCCCAGAAGAGTGGAGGCTGTTATAGCAGCAATGTTCCAACATCTAGTGGAAAACCTTCCAAGGAAGAGTAAAGGCTGTTACAGCAGCAAAAGGGGGTCCCCAGCTACATATTAATAATGTCCATGATTTTGGAGTGAGATGTTCGACGAGCAGGTGTCCACATACTTTTGTTCATGTAGTGTACGTACTAGAGAGGCAATGGGTAACACTCAACTGCTTTATCACTTGCTGGAACAACTTTGACAGGAAATGTGAACCTTTGTCTGATTGCACTGCCTGCGGAAGTCCATATGTTGAAAATAATTTCACTTTAACAATACTGGGAGCCGTGATTTCCTCAGTGGAATGACCTTAGCGAAAACTAATGCCATCACACATGATGGTTAGGATCAATTGGTTACCAACCTTTGCTTTAGGCAAAGGACCAACACAGTCCACCAGAATCCTACTGAATGTTTTTTTTCGGCAAAAGCAGGAATAGGCTGCAAAAGGTGAAACCGGCAGAGTTTGGTTCAGTTTTCCTAATCCGCTGGGAAACATGACAACATCCTGTTTCAGACCAGAAGAAGTAATGCAAGATACGTTATATGTCTTGTTGACCCCAAGAAGGCGACTGTGCTCAAACCTCAGCATATTTTGTCAAAAGACAATTTGAGATACACTTTGGCCAATCGTTTTGCCCAGAAGTGGCGCGAGAATGGCCTTCCTCATCAGGAAACCACATTTTTCAAATTAACCCACACGAAGATCAAACTCCTCCACTGGACGTATCTTAGCAAAAAGACTGGGGAAGCATCTTTACTCTGTTCTGCAATCAGCTGCTTCCTAGGCAACAAAGTGTCAACTGTAGGGACCCTCTTTAGAAGTCCAACAAAACTCACTCAGCTTTGAGGTTTTCAACAGAGATGTCATCTCAGGAGGTTTACCGAAATCAGGACCACATTAACGTCTCAGACAGATCAAACATGGTGGGATCGCTGACATCCTCCTCAACACTAGACTTGCTCTTCTTAGACATAGCATGTGTACTTCTCTGATAACCCATCAGGTTCCTCTGGGTTCCTTACAAATTACAGGATTTGGCGCAACCTTCCCTCCAGCCAAATCATTTCCCAAAATTAATGAGAACCCCGCGGTAGGCTAGGCCTCACTTCAATGAAGACGAAACCAGAAACAAGATCAGACTCGAGTTTCACATTATACAAAGAAACTTCCATGCAACCCGTCTCCACGCATTGAACTGGTGATACACTATATACCTGTTGTTGGAGTAGCAGACAAAAAAGGCTAAACACCCTTTAAAATGAAGGACTCGTATGCCCCAGTGTCCTGCAGAACCTTCACAGACCGCTTAACATAATCACCACTCAGCAGAGAAACGAATCCATCTGAAACAAAGGTACAGTATCACACACATATGATCCAGAATCTTGTTCTGGAGATACACCAGTCCCAACCAGAGACTTGATGGGTTGGAGTGGTCCCACAACAAGAAACAGCTCTTTCTCTCTTTCTCATTTTTCTGGTTTTTTTCTCTCTGTTATCCCTGTTGCTCATGGTGTATTCTCACATCTCACATAACACCTAACTTCCTGTGACTGACAGGTCTCTCAGCCAATCAGCTTCACTGTACATCACCCTCAACCTCACTGAGAGACAATGTGTCCTTCTCTCACGGCAGTAATGACAAACAGGCGGATACGAAAAAAAAAAAGGTTTTCTGCCAATCACTGCCTTGTCGTAGGAGCTGACCTATCTGGATTGCTGTAGGGATACTATAGCAGACAGACACATCTCATATAACACCTAACTTCCTGTGACTGACAGGTCTCTCAGCCAATCAGCTTCACTGTACATCACCCCCCCCCCCCCCCGTACATCACCCTCAACCTATTAGAAGTAGGTGGTACATCACCATAGCTGTTCGTTTGTGAAGGTAGTTTTATGTGTCATCACAAAGTCATCTGCAAGGACTGCAGATTTCTCAACCGTCAGATCCTTGTCCTCATGAATGTAGGTTGCAACCCTCTCTTTGTGAAAAGGCAATTTCTTGAACTGCTTGAGCAGTATGAGTGTCTTTAAAATCCTCAAACTCTTTGACATCTTGAGAACCACACATCCGATCAAAAATATATGCTTGTTGCTTGTTCCAAATTCAACACGACTTTGCGATTCTGATTATTTTGCCATTTGCGGAACTGTTGTCTGTATGCCTCCGGGACCAACTTGCAGCTTTAATCTGAACTCTGATCAAGAGATAAAGTGGAGTACATTTTCTGAACTTTTCCCACAAGAACACTTTGGAGGAGCAGTGATCAGATATCGCAAGCCGCCAAGCAGATTAAAATATACGTCCACCTCCTTCTCGTTGAAAGGTGGTACAAGCTGGCTTTTCTGGCCCAGATCAAACTCTTTTGAGGGTGCAGGAAGGCCTAACTTCGAGGGAGGGCGATAGCGAGAGAGAGAGAGAGAGAGAGAGAGAGAGAGAGAGAGACACAGAGAGACACAGAGAGACACAGAGAGACAGAGACAGAGAGACACAGAGAGACAGAGACACAGAGAGACAGAGAGAGACAGAGAGAGACAGAGACAGAGAGAGACAGAGAGACACAGAGAGACACAGAGAGACACAGAGACACAGAGAGACACAGAGAGACAGAGAGACACAGAGAGACAGAGACAGAGAGACACAGAGAGACAGAGACAAAGAGACAGTATCAGAGGTCCGGCATGGCCTAACTTAATTCGAAGTGCTTCCAGCTCTGTTTTAAGAAGCTCACATTCTTCTTCTCGTTCTCTGGCAGAACGTTATTCTGGTTCTAGTCTGGCAGTATGTTCTTCTGGTTCTAGTCTGGCAGTACATTTTTCTGGTTCTAGTCTGGCTGTGTGTTCTTCTGGTTCTAGTCTGGCTGTGTGTTCTGGTTCTAGTCTGGCTGTGTGTTTTTCTGGTTCTACTCTGGGTGTGTGTTCTTTTGGTTCTAGTCTGGCTGTGTGTTTTTCTGGTTCTAGTCTGGGTGTTCTCTACCACCCGTAGAACCCTTACCATCCTCCCTCTATGGGGTATACTCCTCCCTCTATGGGGTATACTCTACCACCCATAGAACCCTTACCATCCTCCCTCTATGGGGTGTTCTCTACCACCCGTAGAACCCTTACCATCCTCCCTCTATGGGGTGTTCTCTACCACCCGTAGAACCCTTACCATCCTCCCTCTATGGGGTGTTCTCTACCACCCGTAGAACCCTTTCCATCCTCCCTCTATGGGGTGTTCTCTACCACCCATAGAACCCTTACTATCCTCCCTCTATGGGGTGTTCTCTACCACCCATAGAACCCTTTCCATCCTCCCTCTATGGGGTGTTCTCTACCACCCGTAGAACCCTTTCCATCCTCCCTCTATGGGGTGTTCTCTACCACCC
The DNA here is from genome assembly GCF_013265735.2 of Oncorhynchus mykiss. Lineage (NCBI taxonomy): Eukaryota > Metazoa > Chordata > Actinopteri > Salmoniformes > Salmonidae > Oncorhynchus > Oncorhynchus mykiss. The sequence continues at coordinate 49,407,994 of NC_048586.1, read as the reverse complement.
GTATAACCCTTACCATCCTCCCTCTATGGGGTGTTCTCTACCACCCATAGAACCCTTACCATCCTCCCTCTATGGGGTGTTCTCTACCACCTGTAGAACCCTTACCATCCTCCCTCTATGGGGTGTTCTTCACCACCCGTAGAACCCTTACCATCCTCCCTCTATGGGGTGTTCTCTACCACCCGTAGAACCCTTACCATCCTCCCTCTATGAGGTGTTCTCTACCACCCATATAACCCTTACCATCCTCCCTCTATGGGGTGTTCTCTACCACCCATAGAACCCTTACCATCCTCCCTCTATGGGGTGTTCTCTACCACCCGTAGAACCCTTACTATCCTCCCTCTATGGGGTGTTCTCTACCACCCATAGAACCCTTACCATCCTCCCTCTATGGGGTGTTCTCTACCACCCGTAGAACCCTTACTATCCTCCCTCTATGGGGTGTTCTCTACCACCCATAGAACCCTTACCATCCTCCCTCTATGGGGTGTTCTCTACCACCCGTAGAACCCTTACCATCCTCCCTCTATGGGGTGTTCTCTACCACCCATAGAACCCTTACCATCCTCCCTCTATGGGGTGTTCTCTACCACCCATAGAACCCTTACCATCCTCCCTCTATGGGGTGTTCTCTACCACCCATAGAACCCTTACCATCCTCCCTCTATGGGGTGTTCTCTACCACCCATAGAACCCTTACCATCCTCCCTCTATGGGGTGTTCTCTACCACCCATAGAACCCTTACCATCCTCCCTCTATGGGGTGTTCTCTACCACCTGTAGAACCCTTACCATCCTCCCTCTAGGGGAGGATTTCCTCCTCCTATCGATTAACTCTGACTACTGCTGTTGGATCGGCAGATGTGACTTTGATGTCATAACGCTTTGCAATGTTGAGCAGATGGCCCTTCATACATTTGATCAAGTATCTCCCAAGTACAGTTCCCCACAAATGCTCGCAAATCAATGTTCATCTGTTTAACCTACCCTGTGAACGTTTATCCAACTTTCCGCTGGTTTCATCAATCTTATATCCCCTCAGAGTTGGTTGTCAGTGACAGAAACTCTACTTCAAAAGAGTATTTTATAAACTATCTGGGTACAGTGGATCTTCAGAGCTAGTGAGTGATTACCTTACTCATGGGAAACAGGCAGCGATCTCCAAACATGCAGAGTCAGCAAAGTGTTGGGGCCCCGTTTGGCAGGCATTCAGCATGTCAATAAGCATTAGTCTATCGATCAGTAAAACCACCCGGCAAAAAAATTGATTGTTTTATTAAATGTATTACCAGACCCTTTTTTTCTAATACGGGGATGGAGAAAAAGCAGTTTGAAGTAAGTGTTGTCATGGAGATAAAGAATTTGTTCTTAACTGACTTGCCTAGTTAAATAAAGGTAAATTCTAAATGAAATTAGAATAAAGAACCAATGTGTGTGTCAGGGTGTGTGTGTGGTGAGAACCAATGGATTGCCACGGTAACACAGATGAGTAAATAGCGAGAAAAAAAAAAGAAAAAAAAGATACCAATAGCAAACCAAGTTACTGCAAACCCTTGGTGGGAAAAAAAACCTTTAGACAACTTTCTACTTCCAACACCCAGAGAAAACGGAGGAGAGTCAGCATCATAATATCACCGTGTAATATCACTATACAGGGCTACACCATTTAGTCCCATTTTGTGGCCCCTTTGACCTGCCACCTCTACACTCTAACCACGAGGCTACCTGCCTCCCTTACACTCTAACCACTAGGCTACCTGCCGCCTCTACACTCTAACCACTAGGCTACCTGCCGCCTCTACACTCTAACCACTAGGATACCTGCCACCCCTACACTCTAACCACTAGGCTACCTGCCGCCTCTACACTCTAACCACTAGGCTACCTGCCGCCTCTACACTCTAACCACTAGGCTACCTGCCAGCTCTACACTCTAACCACTAGGTTACCTGCCGACCTGCCTTAGACTATTACTACTGCTACTAATAATAATACTAATTTGGTGGGCTTATATTTGTCCTATTTCACAATGTGTATTAATACGCGTGTGTATTAAAATATATGTTCTGAATGTAGGCTGTAATGTTTAAAACAAAAAAACACTGTTGTAGAAAAACTGCTTTGCAAAATAACAACTGTTGTCACTGTTGAAGAGAGAAGATTCTCAGCTTTTAGTAGGTACTGTATACTAAAGCAACTAGTTTACAACCAAGATATTGGATATAGCTTTGAGATACGGAGCGTGTGAAATGCTCATCGGCCATCGCGAGTACAGACCTCAGTGGGTAGTAGCCTAGGCTACAAGTGCAAAGTAATTTCTTTTTTCTTAATTTCTTTTTTCGGACACTGAATATACTTAAGTGAATACATGGCTCCTAGGTTATATGTTTAGAGCTAGCGATCTAGCTAATGCGGTTCGAGTTACCAATTACTCAGCGGTTGAATTAGCCCCCCCCCCCCCCGAATAAATTAGCATATGATTACAGTGTACATAAAGATATAGGCAAATTCAGGAGCATTCTGGAGCCCTATTTTATCTAAGTAGTCTGTTACACGTCCTAATAAAGAACCTGTAAGGATCCCTTTTTTAAGATGATTACTTGTTTTTTTGTATTGTGTAACGCCGCAAAAAAACTAAATAAATGGTTCCACCAAATCATGGGCTGATCTATTATTAATACAGCCCCCCCCCCCCCCCCCCCCCCACCAATCCCAAACATACCCCCCCATGTGTAATCACCTAAATCATATCATGAATATAGTAGTAATAGCATTTGGTTCAGAGGTCCACACAAAATAACTACGTTTGTAGGAAATGAGGTGGTTCAGAAAGACAGACGCGGGAGGAGCAGAGATCCATTACTAAACCTCCAGACAGACTGGGTGAAACAACATACTGTAGAAGACAGACTGGGTGTAATAACATACTATAGCAGACAGACTGTGTGTAATAACATACTGTAGCAGACAGACAGGGTGTCATAACATACTGTAGAAGACAGACTGGGTGAAATAACATACCGTAGCAGACAAACTGGGTGAAACAACATACTGTAGCAGACAGACAGGGTGTCATAACATACTGTAGCAGACAGACTGGGTGAAACAACATACTGTAGCAGACAGACTGGGTGAAACAACATACTATAGCAGACAGACTGTGTGTAATAAAATACTATAGCAGACAGATTGTGTGTAATAAAATACTATAGCAGACAGATTGTGTGTAATAAAATACTATAGCAGACCGACTGGGTGAAACAACATACTGTAGAAGACATACTGGGTGAAACAACATACTGTAGCAGACAGATTGGGTCTTCAGCTGGGTTTGGCTAGTTAGTGGCTTTCCACAGTCAGGATACAGTTACTGATACCCACACAGCCGTAGACCACACGACTACACCTAATAATAATAATTATTTGGTAGGATTATTTGTTTATTAATACACATATGCATTGGAAATGGAGCAATTAGGGTTAAGTGCTTTGCTCAAGAGCACACTGACGCATTATTTCACATTGTGGGATTCGGGATTCAAACTAGCGACCTTTCGGTTACTGGCCCAACGCTCTAACCACTAGACTACCTGCTGGTTACTGACCCAATGATCTAACTTCTAGGCTACCTGCCGCCCCTAGTCATCTGTAGCCAACACTCAACTCAACGGGCAAAAGTGGGAGTTTGGAGTGAGACTGAAAGGGGTTAAAAGGTAGCAACATCCTCATTCGTGGGTACCAGTGAAGAACACTAGTTGTGCATGGCTCGGCTGTTTGTTCAATTACTAATAACCCATCTGCAAGCTGACGACTATATGTGAGAAAGTGAAAAGAGGCCGACACTAACCAGCAAATATAGAAAATGTGCTACAGACTACAGATAGACTGCATAATGATTTTTTTTTTGACAGGGTGTGCAGGATTTTTTTGAAAGGGGATGCAGGATTTTTTTGACAGGGGGTGCTGGATTTTTTGACAGGGGGTGCAGGATTTTTTTGACAGGGGGTACAGGATTTTTTTGACAGGGGTTGCAGGATTTTTTTTGAAAGGGGGTGCAGGATTTGTTGCGGACTCATTAAGATATGTGTCTGCTTATAATTTCCGGGGCGGCAGGGTAGCCTAGTGGTTAGAGCGTTGAACTAGTAACCTGTCGTAACCTGTTGTTCTGCCCCTGAACAGGCAGTTAACAAACCGTTCCTAGGCCGTCATTGAAAATAAGAATTTGTTCTTAACTGACTTGCCTAGTTAAATAAAGGTAAAACAAATAATCTTGGTAGGCTGTTTGTTAGTCCTAGTATATATATATTTTTAAAATGTAATCTTTATTTAACTAGGCAAGGGCTAGGCATCCCGTTAGCAGGACAACTTCCGGTGAAATTCAAATGAATAATCATAAAAATTATGGATATTAAACATATAGGTGCATATACAGTTGAAGTCGGTAGTTAACAAACTAAAGTTTTGGCAAGTCGGATAGGACATCTACAAGTATTTTTCCCAACAATTGCTTACAGACAGATTATTTAACTTATAATTCACTGTATCACAATTCCAATGGGTCATACACTAAGTTCACTGTGCCTTTAAACAGCTTGGAAAATTCCAGAAAATGATTAAATGGCTTTAGAAGCTTCTGATAGGCTAATTGAAATAATTTGAGTCAATTGGAGGTGTACCTATGGATGTATTTCAATGCCTTCCTTCAAACTCAGTGCCTATTTGCATGACATCATGGGAAAATCTAAAGAAATCAGCCAAAAAAAATGTAGACCTCCACAAGCTGGTTCATCCTTGGGAGCAGTTTCCAAACACCTATTGTACAAACAATAGTAAGTATAAACACCATGGGACCATGCAGCCGTCATGCCGCTCAGGAAGGAGACACATTCTGTCTCCTAGAGATGAATGTACTTTGGTGTGAAAAGTGCAAATCATTCCCAGAACAACAGCAAAGGACCTTGCGAAGATGCTGGAGGAAGCAGGTACACAAGTATCTGTATCCACAGTAAAACGAGTCCTATATCGACATAACCTGAAAGACCACTCAGCAAGGAAGAAGCCACTACTCCAAAACCACCATAAAAAAGCTAGAATACGGTTTGCAACTGCACATGGAGATAAAGATCGTACTTCTGGATTAATATCCTCCTGTCTGATGAAACAAAAATGGAACTGTTTGGCCATAATGACCATCGTTATGTTTGGAGGAAAAAGGGGGAGGCTTGCAAGCCGAAGAACACCATCCCAACCGTGAAGCACGGGAGTTGCAGCATCATGTGGTGGGGGTGCTTTGCTGCAGGAGGGTCTGGTGCACTTCACAAAATAGATGGCATAATGAGGTTGGAAAATTATGTGGATATATTGAAGCAACATCCCAAGACATCAGTCAGGAAGTTAAACCTTGGTCGCAGATGGGTCTTCCAAATGGACAATGACCCTAAGCAGACTTCCAAAGTTGTGGCAAAATGGCTTAAGGTCAACAAAGTCAAGGTATTGGAGTGGCCATCACGAAGCCCTGACCTCATTCCCATTGAAAATGTGTGGGCAGAACTGAAAAAGCTTGTATGAGCAAGGAGGCCTAAAAACCTGACTCAGTTACGCCAGATCTGTCAGGAGGAATGTGCCAAAATTTACCCAACTTATTATGGGAAGCTTGTGGAAGGCCGCCCGAAATGTTTGACCCAAGTTAAACAATTTAAAGGCAATGCTACGAAATACTAATTGAGTGTATGTAAACATCTGACCCACTGGGAATGTGATGAAATAAATAAAAGCTGAAATAAATCACTCTATACTGTTATTCTGACATTTAACTTTCTTAAAATAAAGTGGTGATCCTAACTGACCTAAAACAGGGAATTTTAACTGCGATTAAATGTCAAGGATCTGGAATTGTGAAAAACTGAGTTTAAATGTATTTGTCTAACGTGTATGTAAACTTCCGACTTAAACTCTAAGTTGGTTGATCCTGCCAGTAGCATATGCTTGTCTCAAAGATTAAGCCATGCAAGTCTAAGTACACTGGGCCGGTACAGTGAAACTGCGAATGGCTCATTAAATCAGTGTCTTATATCGGTTGAAAGCTTAAATTCTTGTTAATCTAATATACAGTAGATATTACAGCCAAAACATGCCATGTGATTGTTTGAGGACGGCGCCCCACATCAAAATATTTTTCCACCGGCACAGGTTTCATAACGTCACGAATAGCAATTAAATACTCAATTACTTTTTGAAAATCTTCCTCTGATTTGTCATCCAAAGGGCCCCAGCTATAACATGTAGTGTAATTTTGTTAAATAAAATTCTTCTTTATATCACAAAAAGTCTGTTAAGTTTGCGCCATCGATTTGAGTAATCAACTCGTTCAACATGCAAAGAAAGGAATTATAAAATCTACCCCTAAACTTTGTTTCAACAAGTCAAAATACGTTTCTATTTACTCCTCAGATACCCTAAAATGTAATCAAACTATAATATTTCCTACAGAAAGAAGTATGTTCAAAGGGAAATTGATTTTAGCAGGTCCGTCCTGTCTTCATGTCGTGCGCAAACATGAATTTCCAAGACTGTGTCCCTGTGCTAAAACTAACATATCTTATTTGTAATTTGAAATTACAAACCTGAAACCTTGAACATAGACTGCTGACACCCTGTGGAAGCCATAGGAATTGCATCCAGGGAGCTAATTTTCAATATGATTTTCAATATGACCTCATACTTGCCATTCTAAGAGGATGGTCTTTCAAAAAAAAGATAACAGTTGGTTTTTCTTTGGATTTTCTCCTACCATATCTATTGTGTTATACATTACTACATTATTTTAACATTTCTACAAACTTCAGAGTGTTTTCTTTTCAAAGTGTTTTTTTTCTTCCAATGGTACCAATTATATGCATATCCTGGTTTCAGGGCCTGAGCAACAGGAAGTTTACTTTGGGAACGTCATTCAGACAGGAAGTAGAGAAAAAAAGGGGTTTAGCCCTAAGACGTTTAAGAACAAATTCTTAGTTACAATGACGGCCTCCCTTGGCATGCAGCTTCTCTTCTGTCATTATATGTTGCCCTAGAATATTAAATAAACTCTTGCTCACCAGAATAATCTCATAAATCATAGAATGAATACTTTAATCGAGTTGATATCTGTAAAGTTTTGTCTGTCATCTCTGATTCTTTTGCGGGGAGAAAATGCACCCCCTTCTATGCAAATGGCACCAGTTTGACTGGTTATAATGAAATAGAAATCTGTGAAAACGAACCAACATGTTTCTGATAAGATTTTCAGTTCGTCTTGGATACATATTTTATGATTGAAATACTATGAAATGCTATCAGTTTTTATGATGCTGATAAAAATAGCACCTCTGGAGACGGCCCATAACTGCACATTCCCATTCTCTCAAGATGCTGAAAGAAAGAAATCATATTTCCCCATTTCTGTTCCCAAGTCAAAATGTACATTTGGTGTTTCATTTTAAGGCAAAAAAATACTCAATTCTGCAGGAGTTAATATTAAACTATGAGAGGTTATAGACCTACGGTCAGTGTCCAGATGTCAGTTTCCATTCAACCCATCCAGTAGGATACAATTCCCTTGATGTGCAATAGGCCTATCTGAAGTCCCATATTGTGACTGTCTAATTTGTATAGCGCCTCACATAATCACCACATAACATAGCCAGCACTGCTATCATCCTCTAACTACTACACCACATAACATAGCCAGCACTGCTATCATCCTCTAACTACTACACCACATAACATAGCCAGCACAGCTATCATCCTCTAACTACTACACCACATAACATAGCCAGCACTGCTATCATCCTCTAACTACTACACCACATAACATAGCCAGCACTGCTGTCATCCTCTAACTACTACACCACATAACATAGCCAGCACAGCTATCATCCTCTAACTACTACACCACATAATATAGCCTGCACAGCTGTCATCCTCTAACTACATCACCACATAACATAGCCAGCACTGCTGTCATCCTCTAACTACACTGCTGTCATCCTCTAACTACACTGCTGTCATCCTCTAACTACACTGCTGTCATCCTCTAACTGCACTGCTGTCATCCTCTAACTACACTGCTGTCATCCTCTAACTACACTGCTGTCATCCTCTAACTGCACTGCTGTCATCCTCTAACTACACTGCTGTCATCCTCTAACTACACTGCTGTCATCCTCTAACTACACTGCTGTCATCCTCTAACTACACTGCTGTCATCCTCTAACTACACTGCTGTCATCCTCTAACTACACTGCTGTCATCCTCTAACTGCACTGCTGTCATCCTCTAACTACACTGCTGTCATCCTCTAACTACACTGCTGTCATCCTCTAACTACACTGCTGTCATCCTCTAACTGCACTGCTGTCATCCTCTAACTACACTGCTGTCATCCTCTAACTACACTGCTGTCATCCTCTAACTACACTGCTGTCATCCTCTAACTACACTGCTGTCATCCTCTAACTACACTGCTGTCATCCTCTAACTACACTGCTGTCATCCTCTAACTACACTGCTGTCATCCTCTAACTACACTGCTGTCATCCTCTAACTGCACTGCTGTCATCCTCTAACTACACTGCTGTCATCCTCTAACTACACTGCTGTCATCCTCTAACTGCACTGCTGTCATCCTCTAACTGCACTGCTGTCATCCTCTAACTACACTGCTGTCATCCTCTAACTACACTGCTGTCATCCTCTAACTACACTGCTGTCATCCTCTAACTACACTGCTGTCATCCTCTAACTACACTGCTGTCATCCTCTAACTACACTGCTGTCATCCTCTAACTACACTGCTGTCATCCTCTAACTACACTGCTGTCATCCTCTAACTACACTGCTGTCATCCTCTAACTACACTGCTGTCATCCTCTAACTACACTGCTGTCATCCTCTAACTACACTGCTGTCATCCTCTAACTACACTGCTGTCATCCTCTAACTACACTGCTGTCATCCTCTAACTACACTGCTGTCATCCTCTAACTACACTGCTGTCATCCTCTAACTGCACTGCTGTCATCCTCTAACTGCACTGCTGTCATCCTCTAACTACACTGCTGTCATCCTCTAACTACACTGCTGTCATCCTCTAACTGCACTGCTGTCATCCTCTAACTGCACTGCTGTCATCCTCTAACTGCACTGCTGTCATCCTCTAACTACACTGCTGTCATCCTCTAACTACACTGCTGTCATCCTCTAACTACACTGCTGTCATCCTCTAACTACACTGCTGTCATCCTCTAACTACACTGCTGTCATCCTCTAACTACACTGCTGTCATCCTCTAACTACACTGCTGTCATCCTCTAACTACACTGCTGTCATCCTCTAACTACACTGCTGTCATCCTCTAACTACACTGCTGTCATCCTCTAACTACACTGCTGTCATCCTCTAACTACACTGCTGTCATCCTCTAACTGCACTGCTGTCATCCTCTAACTACACTGCTGTCATCCTCTAACTACACTGCTGTCATCCTCTAACTACACTGCTGTCATCCTCTAACTGCACTGCTGTCATCCTCTAACTACACTGCTGTCATCCTCTAACTGCACTGCTGTCATCCTCTAACTACACTGCTGTCATCCTCTAACTACACTGCTGTCATCCTCTAACTACACTGCTGTCATCCTCTAACTGCACTGCTGTCATCCTCTAACTACACTGCTGTCATCCTCTAACTACACTGCTGTCATCCTCTAACTACACTGCTGTCATCCTCTAACTGCACTGCTGTCATCCTCTAACTACACTGCTGTCATCCTCTAACTACACTGCTGTCATCCTCTAACTACACTGCTGTCATCCTCTAACTACACTGCTGTCATCCTCTAACTACACTGCTGTCATCCTCTAACTACACTGCTGTCATCCTCTAACTACACTGCTGTCATCCTCTAACTACACTGCTGTCATCCTCTAACTACACTGCTGTCATCCTCTAACTACACTGCTGTCATCCTCTAACTACACTGCTGTCATCCTCTAACTACACTGCTGTCATCCTCTAACTACACTGCTGTCATCCTCTAACTACACTGCTGTCATCCTCTAACTACACTGCTGTCATCCTCTAACTACACTGCTGTCATCCTCTAACTACACTGCTGTCATCCTCTAACTACACTGCTGTCATCCTCTAACTACACTGCTGTCATCCTCTAACTACACTGCTGTCATCCTCTAACTACACTGCTGTCATCCTCTAACTACACTGCTGTCATCCTCTAACTGCACTGCTGTCATCCTCTAACTACACTGCTGTCATCCTCTAACTACACTGCTGTCATCCTCTAACTACACTGCTGTCATCCTCTAACTACACTGCTGTCATCCTCTAACTACACTGCTGTCATCCTCTAACTGCACTGCTGTCATCCTCTAACTACACTGCTGTCATCCTCTAACTACACTGCTGTCATCCTCTAACTACACTGCTGTCATCCTCTAACTGCACTGCTGTCATCCTCTAACTACACTGCTGTCATCCTCTAACTACACTGCTGTCATCCTCTAACTGCACTGCTGTCATCCTCTAACTACACTGCTGTCATCCTCTAACTACACTGCTGTCATCCTCTAACTACACTGCTGTCATCCTCTAACTACACTGCTGTCATCCTCTAACTACACTGCTGTCATCCTCTAACTACACTGCTGTCATCCTCTAACTACACTGCTGTCATCCTCTAACTACACTGCTGTCATCCTCTAACTACACTGCTTTCATCCTCTAACTACACTGCTGTCATCCTCTAACTACACTGCTGTCATCCTCTAACTACACTGCTGTCATCCTCTAACTACACTGCTGTCATCCTCTAACTACACTGCTGTCATCCTCTAACTACACTGCTGTCATCCTCTAACTACACTGCTGTCATCCTCTAACTACACTGCTGTCATCCTCTAACTACACTGCTGTCATCCTCTAACTACACTGCTGTCATCCTCTAACTACACTGCTGTCATCCTCTAACTACACTGCTGTCATCCTCTAACTGCACTGCTGTCATCCTCTAACTACACTGCTGTCATCCTCTAACTACACTGCTGTCATCCTCTAACTACACTGCTGTCATCCTCTAACTGCACTGCTGTCATCCTCTAACTACACTGCTGTCATCCTCTAACTGCACTGCTGTCATCCTCTAACTACACTGCTGTCATCCTCTAACTACACTGCTGTCATCCTCTAACTACACTGCTGTCATCCTCTAACTGCACTGCTGTCATCCTCTAACTACACTGCTGTCATCCTCTAACTACACTGCTGTCATCCTCTAACTACACTGCTGTCATCCTCTAACTACACTGCTGTCATCCTCTAACTACACTGCTGTCATCCTCTAACTACACTGCTGTCATCCTCTAACTACACTGCTGTCATCCTCTAACTACACTGCTGTCATCCTCTAACTACACTGCTGTCATCCTCTAACTACACTGCTGTCATCCTCTAACTACACTGCTGTCATCCTCTAACTGCACTGCTGTCATCCTCTAACTGCACTGCTGTCATCCTCTAACTACACTGCTGTCATCCTCTAACTACACTGCTGTCATCCTCTAACTACACTGCTGTCATCCTCTAACTACACTGCTGTCATCCTCTAACTACACTGCTGTCATCCTCTAACTACACTGCTGTCATCCTCTAACTACACTGCTGTCATCCTCTAACTACACTGCTGTCATCCTCTAACTACACTGCTGTCATCCTCTAACTACACTGCTGTCATCCTCTAACTACACTGCTGTCATCCTCTAACTACACTGCTGTCATCCTCTAACTACACTGCTGTCATCCTCTAACTACACTGCTGTCATCCTCTAACTACACTGCTGTCATCCTCTAACTACACTGCTGTCATCCTCTAACTACACTGCTGTCATCCTCTAACTACACTGCTGTCATCCTCTAACTACACTGCTGTCATCCTCTAACTACACTGCTGTCATCCTCTAACTACACTGCTGTCATCCTTCTCTTTATTTTCCATTTCACAACTTTTCTTTCATTGAATCAAAGATCTCTGCTAACTTTTTCTTCCTGTTCCCAGAAGTATGTGGCAACTGCGACCGCTTATAATGATTTTAGATTTTTTTGTGGCCCCTACCCCCGCCCCAATCCCCCCGCCCCAATCCCCCACCCCAATCCCCCGCCCCAATCCCCCACCCCAATCCCCCGCCACAATCCCACCACCCCAATCCCCCACCCCAATCTCCCGCCACAATCCCCCCGCCCCAATCCCCCACCCCAATCCCCCGCCCCAATCTCCCACCCCAATCCCCCGCCCCAATCCCCCGCCCCAATCTCCCACCCCAATCCCCCGCCCCAATCCCCCGCCCCAATCTCCCACCCCAATCCCCCGTCCCAATCTCCCACCCCAATCCCCAATCCCCTGCCCCAATCCCCTTACCCAATCCCCAATTCCCCGCCCCAATCCCCAATCCCCAACACCTTCTACCCCCAAGCCATCAGACTGCTGAACAGCTTCTACCCCCAATCCATCAGACTGCTGAACAGCTTCTACCCCAAATCCATCAGACTGCTGAACAGCTTCTACCCCCAAGCCACCAGACTGCTGAACAATGAGCTCTGCATCCTCCTCCATAGACAAGAAAACAGAACAATGACCAAAACTATGTACACAAACTATACACTAAACACTACACTACTGTATGAGACTACTCTGAGTTAGTCAGGCAGCATGTAGGGTCCACCCCACTGGCCTTCAGGGCCGGCCCGGGCCCCATCCATCAGAGAACCAAGTTCTTGGCCCCCCAGGGCCTTCTGGCTCCTTCCAGAAGGCCTCCATGTGTGAGCTGACAGGCCTCAGCTGTGTGTGTATGTTAGCAGGTCTTCTACATTCTACAGGATAGAGGCAGCTGTGTGTGTATGTTAGCAGGTCTTCTACATTCTACAGACTGGCCCCAGCTGTGTGTGTATGTTAGCAGGTCTTCTACATTCTACAGACTGGCCCCCAGCTGTGTGTGTATGTTAGCAGGTCTTCTACATTCTACAGACTGGCCCACAGCTGTGTGTGTATGTTAGCAGGTCTTCTACATTCTACAGGATAGGGGTAGCTGTGTGTGTATGTTAGCAGGTCTTCTACATTCTACAGGATAGAGGCAGCTGTGTGTGTATGTTAGCAGGTCTTCTACATTCTACAGACTGGTCCCCAGCTGTGTGTGTATGTTAGCAGGTCTTCTAAATTCTACAGACTGGCCCCAGCTGTGTGTGTATGTTAGCAGGTCTTCTACATTCTACAGACTGGCCCCAGCTGTGTGTGTATGTTAGCAGGTCTTCTACATTCTACAGGATAGGGGTAGCTGTGTGTGTATGTTAGCAGGTCTTCTACATTCTACAGACTGGCCCCAGCTGTGTGTGTATGTTAGCAGGTCTTCTACATTCTGGTAGCTGCAATACTCACTGACTTGTGGCCTTTCTAGAGATCGCGTGCTGCTTTCATCTGCCACTAGAAAGAAAATACAGAGAGAGGATGAGTGAGGGGTCAGGACCAGTCAGAGAGGAGAGGACAGGGAGAGGGGTCAGGACAAGTCAGAGAGGAGAGGACAGGGAGAGGGGTCAGGACCAGTCAGAGAGGAGAGGACAGGGAGAGGGGTCAGGACCAGTCAGAGAGGAGAGGACAGGGATAGGGGTCAGGACCAGTCAGAGAGGAGAGGACAGGGAGAGGGGTAAAAAACAGTCAGAGAGGAGAGGACAGGGAGAGGGGTCAGGATAAGTCAGAGAGGAGAGGACAGGGAGAGGGGTCAGGACCAGTCAGAGAGGAGAGGACAGGGAGAGGGGTCAGGACCAGTCAGAGAGGACAGGGAGAGGGCTCCGGACCAGTCATAGAGGAGAGGACAGGGGTCAGGACAAGTCAGAGAGGAGAGGACAGGGAGAGGGGTCAGGACCAGTCAGAGAGGAGAGGACAGGGAGAGGGGTCAGGACAAGTCAGAGAGGAGAGGACAGGGAGAGGGGTCAGGACCAGTCAGAGAGGAGAGGACAGGGAGAGGGGTCAGGACAAGTCAGAGAGGAGAGGACAGGGAGAGGGGTCAGGACCAGTCAGAGAGGAGAGGACAGGGAGAGGGGTCAGGACCAGTCATAGAGGAGAGGACAGGGAGAGGGGTCAGGACCAGTCAGAGAGGACAGGGAGAGGGGTCAGGACCAGTCATAGAGGAGAGGACAGGGGTCAGGACAAGTCAGAGAGGAGAGGACAGGGAGAGGGGTCAGGACCAGTCAGAGAGGAGAGGAGAGGGGTCAGGACCAGTCAGAGAGGATAGGACAGGGAGAGGGGAGAGAAGGGGAGTGAAGGGGCGAGTATAGGAGAAAGGGGATCAAGCCAGGAAGGAGAGAAGAGGCAAAGAGGAACCAGGGAGGAGGAGAGGAGAAAGGGATCAGGGGGGAGAAGGTATGCCCCTTAGCCCTGCTCGGGTTATGTTTTAAGGAGTAGTCATTTCAGACACATGGCCAACTGGGAGGTTTGTGATCAGTAGACACACTGCCCTCGCCTCAGGGACACACTGATAACATCTCTGAGCTGGTGTGTGTGTGTGTGTGTTTGTGTCTACTCAGTGAGGTGTGTTTGTGTCTGCAGAGTAAGTGTGAGGTGTGTGTTGAGTGGTGTGTGTTCACACCTGGGGGAAGCTATGAGTGGACAGCCGGTTGGGAGGGAGGGAGGGAGGGAGGGAGGGAGGGAGGGAGGGAGGGAGGGAGGGAGGGAGGGAGGGAGGGAGGGAGGGCTGACTAGTGGTCTGACTGTATTCCCTCTCTGTTCCCCACAGTGATAGGCTAAGTCTCAAATGGCACACTATTAGCCCCCACAGGGCTCAGGTCTAAACTAGTGCACTATATAGGGAATAGGGCTCTGGTCTAAAGTAGTGCACTACATAGGGAATAGGGTTCTGGTCTAAAGTAGTGCACTATATACGGAAAAGCGCACTGGTCTAAAGTAGTGCACTATATAGGGAAAAGGGTGACATTTGGGACATACAAACTGAGTAGTGTTCCTCTGTCCTCTACAGTGAAAAAACAATATGGAGGACACTACAGCTGGACGAGCAAACAGAGAGAAGGAGCAGAGCAGCTTTGCTTTGTCGTCTTTGGTCTATTAAACAAACTACTTTTCAAACAGAGGTGGCAGGAACCATCTTGTTTCTTCTAAGATCTTTGGTCTGTTAAACAAACTACATTTCAAACAGAGGTGGCAGGAACCATCTTGTTTCATCTAAGATCTTTGGTCTGTTAAACAAACTACTTTTCAAACAGAGGTGGCAGGAACCATCTTGTTTCATCTAAGATCTTTGGTTTGTGAAACCTACATTCACAAACGGAGGTGGAAGGGAAACATAACAACAGCATACAAACCCTAAGTCTGTTACCGGCAGCCATTGCAGTGAGTTACTGAAGAAAGGCTAGCACGTTTTCCTTCACATCCTATGACTCTAACGTACATATTATTTCTCTCTCCCTCAGAGTGGTGTGAAGTAAATTTTCGTGCCACTGAATTCCCCCTTCTTTCCCTGTTCTCACCGCAGAGCCCAGCTCTAACTGAGAACACATGTTGTTCCAGCCGAGGCAGAGTAAGGCGAGGCAGCAAGTGGCTTGTTTCTCATTTCAAGGGTATTTACTGTTGTGTGTGTGTGTGTGTGTGTGTGTGTGGTGGGGGGGGGGGGGGGGGGGGGGGCACAGATGTGTGACCACATACGCCTCTGCCTTTGTGAGTAAAAGCATGTCAAGAAGCCCAGTCAGACTTGCCTCTTCAGCACACTTGCACTTTCTGCCACGTTTAGACAGAATTAACTAGGACACAAATCATGTCTGGTAACGTAGTGGACAGTGATGACTGTACCTCCTGTAGTGAACAGTGATGACTCTACCTCATGTAGTGAACAGTGATGACTCTACCTCATGTAGTGAACAGTGATGACTCTACCTCCTGTAGTGAACAGTGATGACTCTACCTCCTGTAGTGAACAGTGATGACTCTACCTCATGTAGTGAACAGTGATGACTCTACCTCATGTAGTGAACAGTGATGACTCTACCTCATGTAGTGAACAGTGATGACTCTACCTCATGTAGTGAACAGTGATGATGACTCTACCTCCTGTAGTGAATAGTGATGACTCTACCTCATGTAGTGAACAGTGATGACTCTACCTCCTGTAGTGAATAGTGATGAGGACTCTACCTCCTGTAGTGAATGGTAATGATGACTCTACCTCATGTAGTGAATAGTGATGATGACTCTACCTCCTGTAGTGAATAGTGATGATGACTCTACCTCCTGTAGTGAATGGTAATGATGACTCTACCTCCTGTAGTGAATGGTAATGATGACTCTACCACCTGTAGTAAATAGTGATGAGGACTCTACCTCCTGTAGTGAATAGTGATGATGACTCTAACTCCTGTAGTGAATAGTGATGATGACTCTACCTCCTGTAGTGAATAGTGATGATGACTCTACCTCCTGTAGTGAATAGTGATGACTCTACCTCCTGTAGTGAATAGTGATGGCTCTACCTCCTGTAGTGAATAGTGATGATGACTCTACCTCCTGTAGTGAATGGTAATGATGACTCTACCTCCTGTAGTGAATGGTAATGATGACTCTACCTCTTGTAGTGAATAGTGATGATGACTTTACCTCCTCTAGTGAATAGTGATGAGGACTCTACCTCCTGTAGTGAATAGTGATGATGACTCTACCTCCTGTAGTGAATAGTGATGAGGACTCTACCTCCTGTAGTGATTAGTGATGATGACTCTACCTCCTGTAGTGAATAGTGATGACTCTACCTCCTGTAGTGAATAGTGATGACTCTACCTCCTGTAGTGAATAGCGATGATGACTCTACCTCATGTAGTTTGAATAGTGATGATGACTCTACCTTCTGTAGTGAATAGTGATGATGACTCCACCTCCTGTAGTGAATAGTGATGAGGACTCTACCTCCTGTAGTGATTAGTGATGATGACTCTACCTCCTGTAGTGAATAGTGATGACTCTACCTCCTGTAGTGAATAGTGATGTCTCTACCTCCTGGAGTGAATAGTGATGATGACTCTACCTCCTGTAGTGAATAGTGATGATGACTCTACCTCTTGTAGTGAATAGTGATGAGGACTCTACCTCCTGTAGTGATTAGTGATGATGACTCTACCTCCTGTAGTGAATAGTGATGACTCTACCTCCTGTAGTAAATAGTGATGATGACTCTACCTCCTGTAGTGAATAGTGATGATGGCTCTACCTCCTGTAGTGAATAGTGATGACTCTATCTCCTGTAGTGAATAGCGATGATGACTCTACCTCATGTAGTGTGAATAGTGATGATGACTCTACCTTCTGTAGTGAATAGTGATGACTCTACCGCCTGTAGTAAATAGTGATGATGACTCTACCTCCTGTGGTGAATAGTGATGATGACTCTACCTCCTGTAGTGAATAGTGATGACTCTACCTCATGTAGTGATTAGTGATGATGACTCTACCTCCTGTAGTGAATAGTGATGACTCTACCTCCTGTAGTGAATAGTGATGACTCTACCTCCTGTAGTGAATAGTGATGACTCTACCGCCTGTAGTAAATAGTGATGATGACTCTACCTCCTGTAGTGAATAGTGATGACTCTACCTCCTGTAGTGAATAGTGATGACTCTACCTCATGTAGTAAATAGTGATGATGACTCTACCTCCTGTGGTGAATAGTGATGATGACTCTACCTCCTGTAGTGAATAGTGATGACTCTACCTCATGTAGTGATTAGTGATGATGACTCTACCTCCTGTAGTGAATAGTGATGACTCTACCTCCTGTAGTGAATAGTGATGACTCTACCTCCTGTAGTGAATAGCGATGATGACTCTACCTCATGTAGTTTGAATAGTGATGATGACTCTACCTTCTGTAGTGAATAGTGATGATGACTCTACCTCCTGTAGTGAATAGTGATGACTCTACCTCCTAAGGTGAATAGTGATGATGGCTCTACCTCCTGTAGTGAATAGTGATGACTATACCTCCTGTAGTGAATAGTGATGATGACTATACCTCCTGTAGTGAATAGTGATGATGACTCTACCTCATGTAGTGAATAGTGATGATGACTCTACCTCCTGTAGTGAATGGTAATGACTCTACCTCCTGTAGTGAATAGTGATGACTCTAACTCCTGTAGTGAATAGTGATGACTCTACCTCATGTAGTAAATAGTGATGACTCTACCTCCTGTAGTGAATAGTGATGGTGACTCTACCTCCTGTAGTGAATAGTGATGACTCTACCTCATGTAGTGATTAGTGATGATGACTCTACCTCCTGTAGTGAATAGTGATGACTCTACCTCCTGTTGTGAATAGTGATGACTCTACCTCCTGTAGTGAATAGTGATGGTGACTCTACCTCCTGTAGTGAATAGTGATGACTCTACCTCATGTAGTGATTAGTGATGATGACTCTACCTCCTGTAGTGAATAGTGATGATGACTCTACCTTCTGTAGTGAATAGTGCTGATGACTCTACCTCCTGTAGTGAATAGTGATGACTCTACCTCCTGTTGTGAATAGTGATGACTCTACCTCCTGTAGTGAATAGTGATGATGACTCCACCTCCTGTAGTGAATAGTGATGACTCTATCTCCTGTAGTGAATAGTGATGATGACTCTATCTCCTGTAGTGAATTGTGATGACTCTACCTCCTGTAGTGAATAGTGATGACTCTACCTCCTGTAGTGAATAGTGATGACTCTACCTCCTGTAGTGAATAGTGATGACCTCCTCATGTAGTAAATAGTGATGATGACTCTACCTCCTGTAGTGAATAGTGATGATGACTCTACCTCCTGTAGTGAATATAGTGATGATGACTCTACCTCCTGTAGTGAATAGTGATGACTCTACCTCATGTAGTGAATAGTGATGACTCTACCTCCTGTAGTGAATAGTGATGATGACTCTACCTCCTGTTGTGAATAGTGATGATGACTCTACCTCCTGTAGTGAATATAGTGATGACGACTCTACCTCCTGTAGTGAATTGTGATGACTCTACTTCATGTAGTGAATAGTGATGATGACTCTACCTCCTGTAGTGAATGGTGATGACTCTACATCCTGTAGTGAATAGTGATGACTCTACCTCATGTAGTGAATAGTGATGATGACTCTACCTCCTGTAGTGAATGGTGATGACTCTACCTCCTGTAGTGAATACCGATGATGACTCTACCTCATGTAGTGAATAGTGATGATGACTCTACCTCATGTAGTGTGAATAGTGATGATGACTCTACCTCATGTAGTGAATAGTGATGATGACTCTACCTCATGTAGTGTGAATAGTGATGATGACTCTACCTTCTGTAGTGAATAGTGATGATGACTCTACCTCCTGTAGTGAATAGTGATTGCTCTACCTCCTGTAGTGAATAGTGATGATGACTCTACCTCCTGTAGTGAATAGTGATGATGACTCCACCTCCTGTAGTGCATAGTGATGATGTCTCCACCTACTGTAGTGATTAGTGATGGTGACTCTACCTCCTGTAGTGAATAGTGATGACTCTACCTCATGTAGTGATTAGTGATGATGACTCTACCTCATGTAGTAAATAGTGATGATGACTCTACCTCCTGTAGTGAATAGTGATGGTGACTCTACCTCCTGTAGTGAATAGTGATGACTCTACCTCATGTAGTGATTAGTGATGATGACTCTACCTCCTGTAGTGAATAGTGATGACTCTACCTCCTGTAGTGAATAGTGATGACTCTACCTCCTGTAGTAAATAGCGATAAAGACTCTACCTCATGTAGTGTGAATAGTGATGATGACTCTACCTTCTGTAGTGAATAGTGATGATGACTCTACCTCCTGTAGTGAATAGTGATGACTCTACCTCCTGTTGTGAATAGTGATGACTCTACCTCCTGTAGTGAATAGTGATGATGACTCCACCTCCTGTAGTGAATAGTGATGACTCTATCTCCTGTAGTGAATAGTGATGATGACTCTATCTCCTGTAGTGAATTGTGATGACTCTACCTCCTGTAGTGAATAGTGATGATGACTCTATCTCCTGTAGTGAATAGTGATGACTCTACCTCCTGTAGTGAATAGTGATGACCTCCTCATGTAGTAAATAGTGATGATGACTCTACCTCCTGTAGTGAATAGTGATGATGACTCTACCTCCTGTAGTGAATATAGTGATGATGACTCTACCTCCTGTAGTGAATAGTGATGACTCTACCTCATGTAGTGAATAGTGATGACTCTACCTCCTGTAGTGAATAGTGATGATGACTCTACCTCCTGTTGTGAATAGTGATGATGACTCTACCTCCTGTAGTGAATATAGCGATGACGACTCTACCTCCTGTAGTGAATTGTGATGACTCTACTTCATGTAGTGAATAGTGATGATGACTCTACCTCCTGTAGTGAATGGTGATGACTCTACATCCTGTAGTGAATAGTGATGACTCTACCTCATGTAGTGAATAGTGATGATGACTCTACCTCCTGTAGTGAATGGTGATGACTCTACCTCCTGTAGTGAATACCGATGATGACTCTACCTCATGTAGTGTGAATAGTGATGATGACTCTACCTTCTGTAGTGAATAGTGATGATGACTCTACCTCCTGTAGTGAATAGTGATTGCTCTACCTCCTGTAGTGAATAGTGATGATGACTCTACCTCCTGTAGTGAATAGTGATGATGACTCCACCTCCTGTAGTGCATAGTGATGATGTCTCCACCTACTGTAGTGATTAGTGATGGTGACTCTACCTCCTGTAGTGAATAGTGATGACTCTACCTCATGTAGTGATTAGTGATGATGACTCTACCTCATGTAGTAAATAGTGATGATGACTCTACCTCCTGTAGTGAATAGTGATGGTGACTCTACCTCCTGTAGTGAATAGTGATGACTCTACCTCATGTAGTGATTAGTGATGATGACTCTACCTCCTGTAGTGAATAGTGATGACTCTACCTCATGTAGTGAATAGTGATGACTCTACCTCATGTAGTGATTAGTGATGATGACTCTACCTCCTGTAGTGAATAGTGATGACTCTACCTCCTGTAGTGAATAGTGATGACTCTACCTCCTGTAGTGAATAGTGATGACTCTACCTCCTGTAGTGAATACCGATGATGACTCTACCTCATGTAGTGAATAGTGATGATGACTCTACCTCATGTAGTGTGAATAGTGATGATGACTCTACCTTCTGTAGTGAATAGCGATAATGACTCTACCTCCTGTAGTGAATAGTGATGACTCTACCTCCTGTTGTGAATAGTGATGACTCTACCTCCTGTAGTGAATAGTGATGATGACTCCACCTCCTGTAGTGAATAGTGATGACTCTATCTCCTGTAGTGAATAGTGATGATGACTCTATCTCCTGTAGTGAATTGTGATGACTCTACCTCCTGTAGTGAATAGTGATGATGACTCTATCTCCTGTAGTGAATAGTGATGACTCTACCTCCTGTAGTGAATAGTGATGACCTCCTCATGTAGTAAATAGTGATGATGACTCTACCTCCTGTAGTGAATAGTGATGATGACTCTACCTCCTGTAGTGAATATAGTGATGATGACTCTACCTCCTGTAGTGAATAGTGATGACTCTACCTCATGTAGTGAATAGTGATGACTCTACCTCCTGTAGTGAATAGTGATGATGACTCTACCTCCTGTTGTGAATAGTGATGATGACTCTACCTCCTGTAGTGAATATAGTGATGACGACTCTACCTCCTGTAGTGAATAGTGATGACTCTACCTCATGTAGTGAATAGTGATGATGACTCTACCTCCTGTAGTGAATGGTGATGACTCTACCTCCTGTAGTGAATACCGATGATGACTCTACCTCATGTAGTGAATAGTGATGATGACTCTACCTCATGTAGTGTGAATAGTGATGATGACTCTACCTTCTGTAGTGAATAGTGATGATGACTCTACCTCCTGTAGTGAATAGTGATTGCTCTACCTCCTGTAGTGAATAGTGATGATGACTCTACCTCCTGTAGTGAATAGTGATGATGACTCCACCTCCTGTAGTGCATAGTGATGATGTCTCCACCTACTGTAGTGATTAGTGATGGTGACTCTACCTCCTGTAGTGAATAGTGATGACTCTACCTCATGTAGTGATTAGTGATGATGACTCTACCTCATGTAGTAAATAGTGATGATGACTCTACCTCCTGTAGTGAATAGTGATGATGACTCTACCTCCTGTAGTGAATAGTGATGACTCTACCTCCTGTAGTGAATAGTGATGACTCTACCTCCTGTAGTAAATAGCGATAAAGACTCTACCTCATGTAGTGTGAATAGTGATGATGACTCTACCTTCAGTAGTGAATAGTGATGATGACTCTACCTCCTGTAGTGAATAGTGATGACTCTACCTCCTGTTGTGAATAGTGATGACTCTACCTCCTGTAGTGAATAGTGATGATGACTCCACCTCCTGTAGTGAATAGTGATGACTCTATCTCCTGTAGTGAATAGTGATGATGACTCTATCTCCTGTAGTGAATTGTGATGACTCTACCTCCTGTAGTGAATAGTGATGATGACTCTATCTCCTGTAGTGAATAGTGATGACTCTACCTCCTGTAGTGAATAGTGATGACCTCCTCATGTAGTAAATAGTGATGATGACTCTACCTCCTGTAGTGAATAGTGATGATGACTCTACCTCCTGTAGTGAATATAGTGATGATGACTCTACCTCCTGTAGTGAATAGTGATGACTCTACCTCATGTAGTGAATAGTGATGACTCTACCTCCTGTAGTGAATAGTGATGATGACTCTACCTCCTGTTGTGAATAGTGATGATGACTCTACCTCCTGTAGTGAATATAGTGATGACGACTCTACCTCCTGTAGTGAATTGTGATGACTCTACTTCATGTAGTGAATAGTGATGATGACTCTACCTCCTGTAGTGAATGGTGATGACTCTACATCCTGTAGTGAATAGTGATGACTCTACCTCATGTAGTGATTAGTGATGATGACTCTACCTCCTGTAGTGAATAGTGATGACTCTACCTCCTGTAGTGAATAGTGATGACTCTACCTCCTGTAGTGAATAGCGATGATGACTCTACCTCATGTAGTTTGAATAGTGATGATGACTCTACCTTCTGTAGTGAATAGTGATGATGACTCTACCTCCTGTAGTGAATAGTGATGACTCTACCTCCTAAGGTGAATAGTGATGATGGCTCTACCTCCTGTAGTGAATAGTGATGACTATACCTCCTGTAGTGAATAGTGATGATGACTATACCTCCTGTAGTGAATAGTGATGATGACTCTACCTCATGTAGTGAATAGTGATGATGACTCTACCTCCTGTAGTGAATGGTAATGACTCTACCTCCTGTAGTGAATAGTGATGATGACTCTACCTCCTGTAGTGAATAGTGATGACTCTACCTCCTGTAGTAAATAGTGATGATGACTCTACCTCATGTAGTGAATAGTTACAATGACTCTACCTCCTGTAGTGAATAGTGATGACTCTAACTCCTGTAGTGAATAGTGATGACTCTACCTCATGTAGTAAATAGTGATGACTCTACCTCCTGTAGTGAATAGTGATGGTGACTCTACCTCCTGTAGTGAATAGTGATGACTCTACCTCATGTAGTGATTAGTGATGATGACTCTACCTCCTGTAGTGAATAGTGATGACTCTACCTCCTGTTGTGAATAGTGATGACTCTACCTCCTGTAGTGAATAGTGATGGTGACTCTACCTCCTGTAGTGAATAGTGATGACTCTACCTCATGTAGTGATTAGTGATGATGACTCTACCTCCTGTAGTGAATAGTGATGATGACTCTACCTTCTGTAGTGAATAGTGCTGATGACTCTACCTCCTGTAGTGAATAGTGATGACTCTACCTCCTGTTGTGAATAGTGATGACTCTACCTCCTGTAGTGAATAGTGATGATGACTCCACCTCCTGTAGTGAATAGTGATGACTCTATCTCCTGTAGTGAATAGTGATGATGACTCTATCTCCTGTAGTGAATTGTGATGACTCTACCTCCTGTAGTGAATAGTGATGACTCTACCTCCTGTAGTGAATAGTGATGACTCTACCTCCTGTAGTGAATAGTGATGACCTCCTCATGTAGTAAATAGTGATGATGACTCTACCTCCTGTAGTGAATAGTGATGATGACTCTACCTCCTGTAGTGAATATAGTGATGATGACTCTACCTCCTGTAGTGAATAGTGATGACTCTACCTCATGTAGTGAATAGTGATGACTCTACCTCCTGTAGTGAATAGTGATGATGACTCTACCTCCTGTTGTGAATAGTGATGATGACTCTACCTCCTGTAGTGAATATAGTGATGACGACTCTACCTCCTGTAGTGAATAGTGATGACTCTACCTCATGTAGTGAATAGTGATGATGACTCTACCTCCTGTAGTGAATGGTGATGACTCTACCTCCTGTAGTGAATACCGATGATGACTCTACCTCATGTAGTGAATAGTGATGATGACTCTACCTCATGTAGTGTGAATAGTGATGATGACTCTACCTTCTGTAGTGAATAGTGATGATGACTCTACCTCCTGTAGTGAATAGTGATTGCTCTACCTCCTGTAGTGAATAGTGATGATGACTCTACCTCCTGTAGTGAATAGTGATGATGACTCCACCTCCTGTAGTGCATAGTGATGATGTCTCCACCTACTGTAGTGATTAGTGATGGTGACTCTACCTCCTGTAGTGAATAGTGATGACTCTACCTCATGTAGTGATTAGTGATGATGACTCTACCTCATGTAGTAAATAGTGATGATGACTCTACCTCCTGTAGTGAATAGTGATGGTGACTCTACCTCCTGTAGTGAATAGTGATGACTCTACCTCATGTAGTGATTAGTGATGATGACTCTACCTCCTGTAGTGAATAGTGATGACTCTACCTCCTGTAGTGAATAGTGATGACTCTACCTCCTGTAGTAAATAGCGATAAAGACTCTACCTCATGTAGTGTGAATAGTGATGATGACTCTACCTTCTGTAGTGAATAGTGATGATGACTCTACCTCCTGTAGTGAATAGTGATGACTCTACCTCCTGTTGTGAATAGTGATGACTCTACCTCCTGTAGTGAATAGTGATGATGACTCCACCTCCTGTAGTGAATAGTGATGACTCTATCTCCTGTAGTGAATAGTGATGATGACTCTATCTCCTGTAGTGAATTGTGATGACTCTACCTCCTGTAGTGAATAGTGATGATGACTCTATCTCCTGTAGTGAATAGTGATGACTCTACCTCCTGTAGTGAATAGTGATGACCTCCTCATGTAGTAAATAGTGATGATGACTCTACCTCCTGTAGTGAATAGTGATGATGACTCTACCTCCTGTAGTGAATATAGTGATGATGACTCTACCTCCTGTAGTGAATAGTGATGACTCTACCTCATGTAGTGAATAGTGATGACTCTACCTCCTGTAGTGAATAGTGATGATGACTCTACCTCCTGTTGTGAATAGTGATGATGACTCTACCTCCTGTAGTGAATATAGTGATGACGACTCTACCTCCTGTAGTGAATTGTGATGACTCTACTTCATGTAGTGAATAGTGATGATGACTCTACCTCCTGTAGTGAATGGTGATGACTCTACATCCTGTAGTGAATAGTGATGACTCTACCTCATGTAGTGAATAGTGATGATGACTCTACCTCCTGTAGTGAATGGTGATGACTCTACCTCCTGTAGTGAATACCGATGATGACTCTACCTCATGTAGTGAATAGTGATGATGACTCTACCTCATGTAGTGTGAATAGTGATGATGACTCTACCTTCTGTAGTGAATAGTGATGATGACTCTACCTCCTGTAGTGAATAGTGATTGCTCTACCTCCTGTAGTGAATAGTGATGATGACTCTACCTCCTGTAGTGAATAGTGATGATGACTCCACCTCCTGTAGTGCATAGTGATGATGTCTCCACCTACTGTAGTGATTAGTGATGGTGACTCTACCTCCTGTAGTGAATAGTGATGACTCTACCTCATGTAGTGATTAGTGATGATGACTCTACCTCATGTAGTAAATAGTGATGATGACTCTACCTCCTGTAGTGAATAGTGATGGTGACTCTACCTCCTGTAGTGAATAGTGATGACTCTACCTCATGTAGTGATTAGTGATGATGACTCTACCTCCTGTAGTGAATAGTGATGACTCTACCTCATGTAGTGAATAGTGATGACTCTACCTCATGTAGTGATTAGTGATGATGACTCTACCTCCTGTAGTGAATAGTGATGACTCTACCTCCTGTAGTGAATAGTGATGACTCTACCTCCTGTAGTGAATAGTGATGACTCTACCTCCTGTAGTAAATAGCGATAATGACTCTACCTCATGTAGTGTGAATAGTGATGATGACTCTACCTTCTGTAGTGAATAGTGATGATGACTCTACCTCCTGTAGTGAATAGTGATGACTCTACCTCCTGTTGTGAATAGTGATGACTCTACCTCCTGTAGTGAATAGTGATGATGACTCCACCTCCTGTAGTGAATAGTGATGACTCTATCTCCTGTAGTGAATAGTGATGATGACTCTATCTCCTGTAGTGAATTGTGATGACTCTACCTCCTGTAGTGAATAGTGATGATGACTCTATCTCCTGTAGTGAATAGTGATGACTCTACCTCCTGTAGTGAATAGTGATGACCTCCTCATGTAGTAAATAGTGATGATGACTCTACCTCCTGTAGTGAATAGTGATGATGACTCTACCTCCTGTAGTGAATATAGTGATGATGACTCTACCTCCTGTAGTGAATAGTGATGACTCTACCTCATGTAGTGAATAGTGATGACTCTACCTCCTGTAGTGAATAGTGATGATGACTCTACCTCCTGTTGTGAATAGTGATGATGACTCTACCTCCTGTAGTGAATATAGTGATGACGACTCTACCTCCTGTAGTGAATAGTGATGACTCTACCTCCTGTAGTGAATAGTGATGATGACTCTACCTCCTGTAGTGAATGGTGATGACTCTACCTCCTGTAGTGAATACCGATGATGACTCTACCTCATGTAGTGAATAGTGATGATGACTCTACCTCATGTAGTGTGAATAGTGATGATGACTCTACCTTCTGTAGTGAATAGTGATGATGACTCTACCTCCTGTAGTGAATAGTGATTGCTCTACCTCCTGTAGTGAATAGTGATGATGACTCTACCTCCTGTAGTGAATAGTGATGATGACTCCACCTCCTGTAGTGCATAGTGATGATGTCTCCACCTACTGTAGTGATTAGTGATGGTGACTCTACCTCCTGTAGTGAATAGTGATGACTCTACCTCATGTAGTGATTAGTGATGATGACTCTACCTCATGTAGTAAATAGTGATGATGACTCTACCTCCTGTAGTGAATAGTGATGGTGACTCTACCTCCTGTAGTGAATAGTGATGACTCTACCTCATGTAGTTATTAGTGATGATGACTCTACCTCCTGTAGTGAATAGTGATGACTCTACCTCCTGTAGTGAATAGTGATGACTCTACCTCCTGTAGTAAATAGCGATAAAGACTCTACCTCATGTAGTGTGAATAGTGATGATGACTTTACCTTCTGTAGTGAATAGTGATGATGACTCTACCTCCTGTAGTGAATAGTGATGACTCTACCTCCTGTTGTGAATAGTGATGACTCTACCTCCTGTAGTGAATAGTGATGATGACTCCACCTCCTGTAGTGAATAGTGATGACTCTATCTCCTGTAGTGAATAGTGATGATGACTCTATCTCCTGTAGTGAATTGTGATGACTCTACCTCCTGTAGTGAATAGTGATGATGACTCTATCTCCTGTAGTGAATAGTGATGACTCTACCTCCTGTAGTGAATAGTGATGACCTCCTCATGTAGTAAATAGTGATGATGACTCTACCTCCTGTAGTGAATAGTGATGATGACTCTACCTCCTGTAGTGAATATAGTGATGATGACTCTACCTCCTGTAGTGAATAGTGATGACTCTACCTCATGTAGTGAATAGTGATGACTCTACCTCCTGTAGTGAATAGTGATGATGACTCTACCTCCTGTTGTGAATAGTGATGATGACTCTACCTCCTGTAGTGAATATAGTGATGACGACTCTACCTCCTGTAGTGAATTGTGATGACTCTACTTCATGTAGTGAATAGTGATGATGACTCTACCTCCTGTAGTGAATGGTGATGACTCTACATCCTGTAGTGAATAGTGATGACTCTACCTCATGTAGTGAATAGTGATGATGACTCTACCTCCTGTAGTGAATGGTGATGACTCTACCTCCTGTAGTGAATACCGATGATGACTCTACCTCATGTAGTGAATAGTGATGATGACTCTACCTCATGTAGTGTGAATAGTGATGATGACTCTACCTTCTGTAGTGAATAGTGATGATGACTCTACCTCCTGTAGTGAATAGTGATTGCTCTACCTCCTGTAGTGAATAGTGATGATGACTCTACCTCCTGTAGTGAATAGTGATGATGACTCCACCTCCTGTAGTGCATAGTGATGATGTCTCCACCTACTGTAGTGATTAGTGATGGTGACTCTACCTCCTGTAGTGAATAGTGATGACTCTACCTCATGTAGTGAATAGTGATGATGACTCTACCTCCTGTAGTGAATAGTGATGGTGACTCTACCTCCTGTAGTGAATAGTGATGATGACTCTACCTCCTGTAGTGAATAGTGATGACTCTACCTCATGTAGTGAATAGTGATGACTCTACCTCATGTAGTGATTAGTGATGATGACTCTACCTCCTGTAGTGAATAGTGATGACTCTATCTCCTGTAGTGAATAGTGATGACTCTACCTCCTGTAGTGAATAGTGATGACTCTACCTCCTGTAGTAAATAGCGATAATGACTCTACCTCATGTAGTGTGAATAGTGATGATGACTCTACCTTCTGTAGTGAATAGTGATGATGACTCTACCTCCTGTAGTGAATAGTGATGACTCTACCTCCTGTTGTGAATAGTGATGACTCTACCTCCTGTAGTGAATAGTGATGATGACTCCACCTCCTGTAGTGAATAGTGATGACTCTATCTCCTGTAGTGAATAGTGATGATGACTCTATCTCCTGTAGTGAATTGTGATGACTCTACCTCCTGTAGTGAATAGTGATGATGACTCTATCTCCTGTAGTGAATAGTGATGACTCTACCTCCTGTAGTGAATAGTGATGACCTCCTCATGTAGTAAATAGTGATGATGACTCTACCTCCTGTAGTGAATAGTGATGATGACTCTACCTCCTGTAGTGAATATAGTGATGATGACTCTACCTCCTGTAGTGAATAGTGATGACTCTACCTCATGTAGTGAATAGTGATGACTCTACCTCCTGTAGTGAATAGTGATGATGACTCTACCTCCTGTTGTGAATAGTGATGATGACTCTACCTCCTGTAGTGAATATAGTGATGACGACTCTACCTCCTGTAGTGAATTGTGATGACTCTACTTCATGTAGTGAATAGTGATGATGACTCTACCTCCTGTAGTGAATGGTGATGACTCTACCTCCTGTAGTGAATAGTGATGATGACTCTACCTCCTGTAGTGAATACTGATGATGACTCTACCTCATGTAGTGAATAGTGATGATGACTCTACCTCATGTAGTGTGAATAGTGATGATGACTCTACCTTCTGTAGTGAATAGTGATGATGACTCTACCTCTTGTAGTGAATAGTGATTGCTCTACCTCCTGTAGTGAATAGTGATGATGACTCTACCTCCTGTAGTGAATAGTGATGATGACTCCACCTCCTGTAGTGCATAGTGATGATGTCTCCACCTACTGTAGTGATTAGTGATGAGGACTCTACCTCCTGTAGTGAATAGTGATGGCTCTACCTCCTGTAGTGAATAGTGATGATGACTCTACCTCTTGTAGTGAATAGTGATGATGACTCCACCTTCTATAGTGAATAGTTATGACTCTACCTCCTGTAGTGATTAGTGATGATGACTCTACCTCCTGTAGTGAATGGTGATGAGGACTCTACCTCCTGTAGTGAATAATGAGCAGGTTGTTGGCAGTGACAATGTGATGAAGAAGGAACCAGGAAGAAGTAGTGGTATAGAACCTGTCTATCTGTGTCTCCATCTTTGCCTAATGTGTTGCACAGTATGATGCCAAAACCATATGATGATAACAGAGAACGACCAATATGGATTTTTTTTGAGCCGAGATTGAAGAGAAGATGAGTAGACGGAGAGAGGGAAGAGAAGGTAAGTAGAGGGAGAGAGGGAAGAGAAGGTGAGTAGAGGGAGAGAGGGAAGAGAGAGGGAAGTGAAGGTGAGTAGAGGGAAGAGAGAGGGAAGAGAGAGGGAAGAGAGAGGGAAGAGAGAGGGAAGTGAGAGGGAAGAGAGAGGGAAGAGAGAGGGAAGAGAGAGGGAAGAGGGAGGGAAGAGAGAGGGAAGAGGGAGGGCGGTGAGAGGGAAGACAGAGGGTGAATAGATGGAAGAGGGAGGGCGATGAGAGCGGTGAGACTTGACCAACATAGTTATGAAAACCAATCAGAAGTCTCTAGCTGTGTCTGTCTGTGCTGCCACCAGACTAGCCCTGTGTCCCAAATTGGACCCTATTCCCTATGGGCCCTGGTAAAAATGAGTGCACTAAATAACGCACACTAGAGCATCCCAAAAAGAGAGAGATCCAAATATGGAAACCTAATGAAGCGTGAAATTCTGCACAATCCAGTGTTTAAAAAAAAGAACTATAATTTCTCTCTTTCGCTCTCTCTCCCGCCCTCTCTCATCGTCTTTCTCTCTCCTTCTCTCTCTTCCTCTGTCATCTGTCTCTCTCTCTCTCTCTCTCTCTCTCTCTCTCTCTCTCTCTCTCTCTCTCTTTCTCTGTTTCTGTCTGACGGAGGGAGGAGAGGAAAAATATTTTATAGGGTCATCAATAGCTAATATGTGGAAAAGTGCTGCAGTGTTCTGTTTTTATGACGTGAATTCCATTTTTAGAGCGATCAGACCCATCAAACATCTTTCAAATGTTATTCCCCACTGATCCCCTTCTTCTCCTCCTCCGTCTCTCCCCTTCCCCTCCTTGTCCTCCCTCTCTCTTTCCCTCCTTATCTCCCCTTCTGCCCCTCCCTCTCTCTTCCCCTCCTTCTCTCCCCTTCTGCTCCTCCATCTCTCTTCCCCTCCTTCTCTCCCCTTTTCCTATTTCTAACCCACTATTGTAATTTCCTGCTCAGTCGGTAGAGCATGACACATGCAACGCCAGGGTTGTGGGTTCGATTCCCACGGTTGGACCAGTACGAAAAAGTATGACAAATAATTGCCCGCACTACTGTAAGTCCCTCTGAATAAGAGCGTCTGCTAGAATGTAAACGGAAACGTCGGGTAAACATTTGGAAAAACTATCAATTCAGCTTGATATTACAGCCCATACTGACAATAACAAAACACGGTGCAGGCTAGTTTCTTTGAACATTATGCTGTGCAAACATTGCAACACATCCGCCTAGAAACCAAGCTGACTTTTCCTCCCTCTGTCTCCTCCTCCCCCTCTCCCCTTCTCCTCCACCCTCTCTCTTCCCCTCCTTGTCCTCCCTCTCTCTTCCCCTCCTCGTCCGCCCTCTCTCCTCCCCTCCTTCTCTCCCCTTCTCCTCCTCCCTCTCTCTTCCACTCCTTCTCTCCCCTTCTCCTCCCTCTCTCCTCCTCCCTCCCTCTCTATCCTCCTCCTCCTCCCTCTCTTCCCCTCCTTGTCCTCCCTCTCTCTTCCCCTCCTTCTCTCCCCTTCTGCTCCTCCCTCTCTCTTCCCCTCCTCCTCCTCCCTCTCTCTCCTCCTCCCTCTCTCCCCTTGTCCTCCTCCCTCTCTCTCCCCCTCCTTGTCCTCCTCCCTCTCTCTGCCCCTCCTTCTCTCCCCTCCAGCCAACAGCCCAGCAGGCAGAGAGCACACATCTCCCACCCTCTCATTCCTCTATCCTGTCCTCCTTCCGTCATTCTCATCTCTACACGGTCAACTCCTTGTATCACTCTTTAAAAGTGCCCATCATCACCCCCATCATCACCCCCATCATCACCGCCATCATCACCCCCATCATCACCCCCATCATCACCCCCATCATCACCCCCATCATCACCCCCATCATCACCCCCATCATCACCCCATCATCCTCCCATGTACATATATTTTTGGATTACCGACTGTTATTGACTGTACGTTTGTTAATTCATTGTGTAACTCTGTGTTGTTGTTTGTGTCTCACTGCTTTGCTTTATCTTGGCCAGGTCGCAGTTGTAAATGAGAACTTGTTCTCAACTGGCCTACCTGGTTAAATAAAGGTGAAATATATATAAATATGTATATTTTATATATATATATATATATATATATTTTAATATGGCTGCATCCCTGCCAAGTCATGTGAAATTCATAGATTAGGGCATAATTGAATTGATTTAAATTCACTGATTTCCTTAAATGAACTGTAACTTTTTGTAAAAGCGTTTGAAATTGTTGCATGTTGCGTTTTCTATGTTTTTGTTCGTAGGAAGCATCCAAAAGAATCCATCTTGCTCAAGTGGCCCCCACCACCATCTGTACAATTAACATGAAACACTGCATTTCCTGAGTTACTCATAAACTAACTCCTAAACTCCCCTCTCCCCTGAGAGTTAATCATAAACTAACTCCTAAACTCCCCTCTCCCCTGAGAGTTAATCATAAACTAACTCCTAAACTCCCCAACCCCTGAGAGTTACTCATAAACTAACTCCTAAACTCCCCTCTCCCCTGAGAGTTAATCATAAACTAACTCCTCTAAACTCCCCTCTCCCCTGAGAGTTACTCATGAACTAACTCCTCTAAACTCCCCTCTCCCCTGAGAGTTACTTATAAACTAACTCCTCTAAACTCACATCTCTCTCCCCTGAGTTACACTTATAAACTAACTCCTCTAAACTCCCCTCTCTCCTCAGAGTTAATCATAAACTAACTCCTAAACTCCTCTCTCCCCTGAGAGTTAATCATAAACTAACTCCTAAACTCCTCTCTCCCCTGAGAGTTACTTCATTTTATAAACCGGGTGGTTCGAGCCCTGAATGTTGATTGGCTGAAAGCAGTGGTATATCAGACCGTATACCATGGGTATGACAAACAAATGTCTATTTACTGCTCTAATGACGTTGGTAACTAGTTTATAACAGCAATAAGTCACCTCGGAGGTTTGTGATACATAACCGATATACCACGGGTTAAGGGTATATTGGTGTTGCGTTGTGCATCAGAACACCTCTTAGCCGTGGTATATTGGCCATATACCACACCTCCTGGCCTTATTGCTTAAATCGTAGGTTTCATCTCTGCACCAAAGGTCTCTATCTCTGTCCCAAACGTCTCATTTTACATACACTAAGTTTACATACAAGTTTACATACACTATGCTGACTATGCCTTTAAACAGCTTGGAAAATTCCAGAAAATTATGTCATGGCTTAATAAGCTTCTGATTGAGTCCATTGGAGGTGTAATTGGAGGTGTACCTGTGGAGTTGTACCTGTGGAGGTGTACCCGTGGAGGTGTACCTGTGGATGTATTTCAAGGACTACCTTCAAACTGGCTCTTCACTTGACAGCACGAGAAAATCAAAGAATTGGACTGGTGCCCTTCACAAAATATGAAAATGAGGTGGATATATTGAAGCAACATCTCAAGACAACATCTCAAGACAACAAATGGACAATGACTCCAAGCATACTTCCAAAGTTGTGGCAAAATGGTTTATGGAAAATAAAGTCAAGGTATTGTAGTGGTCATCACAAAGCCCTGACCTCAATCTTATAGAAAATATGTGGGCAAAACTGAAAAAGCGTGTGCGAGCAAGGAGGCCTACAAACCTGACTCAGTTACACCAGCTCTGTCAGGAGGAATGGGCCAAAATTCACCCAACTTATTGTGGGAAGCTTGTGGAAGGCTACCTGAAATGTTTGACCCAAGTTAAACAATTTAAAGGCAATGCTACCAAATACTAATTGAGTGTCTGTGTAACAGTTTTCGTCTGGTGAATGAGACGAGGACCAAGGAGCAGCGTGGTAAGGGTTCATTTTAATAATCAAAATAAACTGAACACTGAAATGACAAAGATAACAAAGAGCGAAACATACTCACAAAACAGAAAACAATCACCCACAACCAAAATGGGGAAAACAGGCTGCCTAAGTATGATTCTCAGTCAGAGACAACCAGGCTGCCTAAGTATGATTCTCAGTCAGAGACAACCAGGCTGTCTAAGTATGATTCTCAGTCAGAGACAACCAGGCTGCCTAAGTATGATTCTCAGTCAGAGACAACCAGGCTGTCTAAGTATGATTCTCAGTCAGAGACAACCAGGCTGCCTAAGTATGATTCTCAATCAGAGACAACCAGGCTGTCTAAGTATGATTCTCAATCAGAGACAACCAGGCTGCCTAAGTATGATTCTCAGTCAGAGACAACCAGGCTGCCTAAGTATGATTCTCAGTCAGAGACAACCAGGCTGCCTAAGTATGATTCTCAATCAGAGACAACCAGGCTGCCTAAGTATGATTCTCAGTCAGAGACAACCAGGCTGCCTAAGTATGATTCTCAATCAGAGACAACCAGGCTGCCTAAGTATGATTCTCAGTCAGAGACAAAAAGTCTGCCTAAGTATGATTCTCAATCAGAGACAACCAGGCTGCCTAAGTATGATTTTCAATCAGAGATAATCAGGCTGCCTAAGTATGATTCTCAATCAGAGACAACCAGGCTGCCTAAGTATGATTCTCAATCAGGGACAACGATCGACAGCTGCCTCTGATTGAGAACCATACCCGGCCAAACACAGAAATACAACATAGAAAGAGAACATAGACTACCCACCCCAACTCACGCCCTGACCAAACCAACGCACAGACATAATAAAGGAACTAAGGTCGGAACGTGACAGTATGTAAACGTCTAACCCACTGGGAATGCGATGAAAGAAATAAAAGCTGAAATAAATCATTCTCTCTACTATTATTCTGACATTTCACATTCTTAAAATAAAGTGGTGATCCTAACTGACCTAAGGAAGGGAAATTTGACTAGGATTAAATGTCAGCAATCGTGAAAAAACGAGTTTAAATGTAGTTGGCTAAGGTGTATGTAAACATCCGACTTCAACTGTAAATAGGGAATAGGGTTCCAAATGGAACGCAATCAGCCTTTGTTATTATTGTGCCAAGATTAATAGTAACGTATCCAAATTTAAATTCAATTCAAAAGTTTATATTCTTCATGAACTAATGTAAAGTTTATATTCTTCATGAACTAATGCAATGTTTCGATTCTTCATGAAATAATGTAAAGTTACTATTCTTTATGAACTAATGTAAAGTTACTATTCTTTATGAACTAATGTAAAGTTACTATTCTTTATGAACTAATGTCAAGTTACTATTCTTTATGAACTAATGTAAAGTTACTATTCTTTATGAACTAATGTAAAGTTACTATTCTTTATGAACTAATGTCAAGTTACTATTCTTTATGAACTAACGTCATGTTTATATTCTACATGAACTAATGTAAAGTTACTATTCTTTATGAACTAACGTCATGTTTATATTCTTCATGAACTAACGTAAAGTTTATATTCTTCATGAACTAGTGTAAAGTTTATATTCTTCATGAACTAATGTCAAGTTACTATTCTTTATGAACTAATGTAAAGTTACTATTCTTTATGAACTAATGTAAAGTTACTATTCTTTATGAACTAATGTCAAGTTACTATTCTTTATGAACTAACGTAAAGTTTATATTCTACATGAACTAATGTAAAGTTACTATTCTTTATGAACTAACGTCATGTTTATATTCTTCATGAACTAACGTAAAGTTTATATTCTTCATGAACTAGTGTAAAGTTTATATTCTTCATGAACTAATGTAAAGTTACTATTCTTTATGAACTAACGTCATGTTTATATTCTTCATGAACTAATGTAATGTTTCTAAGGCACTGCATTTCAGTGTTAGAAGGCGTAATCGTTTGGTGCTAGAGGCTTGAGACCCTGGTTTGATTCCAGACTGTATGACAACTGGCTGTGATTGGGAGTCCCATAAGGTGACGCACAGTTGGCCCAGTGTTGTCTGTGTTTGGCAATCGTAGGCCATCATTGTAAATAAGAATACGTTTTTAACTGTCTTTCCTGGTTAAATGAAATAAAACAGAAAATGTATATTCTTCATGAACTAATGTAAAGTTTCTATTCTTTATGAACTAATGTAAAGTTACTATTCTTTATGAACTAATGTCAAGTTACTATTCTTTATGAACTAATGTAAAGTTACTATTCTTTATGAACTAATGTAAAGTTACTATTCTTTATGAACTAACGTAAAGTTTATATTCTTTATGAACTAATGTAAAGTTACTATTCTTTATGAACTAATGTCAAGTTACTATTCTTTATGAACTAATGTAAAGTTACTATTCTTTATGAACTAACGTAAAGTTTATATTCTTTATGAACTAATGTAAAGTTTATATTCTTCATGAACAAATGTAAAGTGTATATTCTTCATGAAATAATGTATAGTTTATATTCTTCATGAACTAATGTAAAGTTACTATTCTTTATGAACTAACGTAAAGTTTATATTCTTTATGAACTAATGTAAAGTTACTATTCTTTATGAACTAATGTAAAGTTACTATTCTTTATGAACTAACGTAAAGTTTATATTCTTTATGAACTAATGTAAAGTTTATATTCTTCATGAACAAATGTAAAGTGTATATTCTTCATGAAATAATGTATAGTTTATATTCTTCATGAACTAATGTAAAGTTACTATTCTTTATGAACTAATGTAAAGTTACTATTCTTTATGAAATAATGTAAAGTTACTATTCTTTATGAACTAATGTAAAGTTACTATTCTTTATGAACTAATGTAAAGTTTATATTCTTCATGAAATAATGTATAGTTTATATTCTTCATTAACTAATGTAAAGTTTCTGTTCTTTATGAACTAATGAAACGTTTTTATTCTTCATGAACAAATGTAAAGTTTCTATTCTTTATGAACTAACATAATATTTATCTTCTTCATGAACTAACGGGGGATGGTGGTTTTTGTCTAGATAGTATTAATCTCAGATCAAAGAACATCCAATTTCATCCCCAGCTGTACAGATGCAACTAGATTATTTCAGGTTTTTATGCAGGACCAAATGAAAGAGCTCTGCTCTGCTCTGCTCTGCTCTGTCTGTCTGTCTGTCTGTCTGTCTGTCTGTTTGTCTGTCTGTCTGTCTACACACACACGCGGGGGGGGGGGGGGGGGGGGGGGGGAGAGCCCATACCGTCCATCCCATCGCCTTATATTAAATCACGACCCAGAAATACATTCACAAGTGTTTGTTTAAGTGTTTGGTTAGTATGCAGTCACGTGAGGCAGATCTGTCCGCTTTTCAAATGGCACCCAAATGGCACCCTAGCCCATAGGGCTCTACACCACTTTTGACCAGGGCCCCACACTGCACTACGTAGAGAAACAAGGGTGTCATTTGAGACAGCTTCTGCTGTGCGTCTTTCCCTCTAAATACATCTAAGCGATAGGCCTGCTTGCTATTGTAGTTATTAGATTGAGGCGATATGTGAAGGTAAAACACAGATTAATCTGGTTATGTTTGAGGGGGGCCATTGATCGGCCTCCAAACATGCACTTAGCTGCGTCAATCACCATTTAATATCAAAAAGAGATTACAGAGGCCCTTCCTAAGTGCCCGGTGGATGTTGGAGACATTTAATATATATAAAAAAATAGATTACTGGGCCTCTCTAAGTGCCTGTTGGATGTTGGGGCCCCACACTCTGGGGAAAATAAAAAGCCATGCATGGGGAATGCTTTTAGCAAGAGGGGGGGATGAAGGGGGGGGGGACGAAGGGGGTGATGGTGGGATGGGAGGATGATGGGGTGGTGGAGGATGATGGGGTGGTGGGGGATGATGGGGGTGGATGGGAGGATGATGGGAAGGTGATGGAGTGATAGGGGATGATGGGGTGGATGGGAGGATGATGGGAGGGTGACGGGAGGATGATGGGGTGGTGGGGGATGATGGGGGTGGATGGGAGGATGATGGGAGGGTGATGGGGTGATAGGGGATGATGGGGTGGATGGGAGGATGATGGGGTGGGGTAGACGAAGGGGATGATGGGGTGGATATGAGGATGATGGGGTGGTGGGGGGTGATGGGGTGATGATGGGGGTGGATGGGAGGATGATGGGGAAGATGGGGGAGATGGGAGGAATGGGGGTGGATGGGAGGATGATGGGGTGATGGGGGTGGATGGGAGGATGATGGGGTGGTGGGGGATGATGGGGTGGATGTGAGGATGATGGGGGGATGGGAGGATAATGGGGGTGGATGGGAGGATGATGGGGTGTTGGGGGATGATGGGGTGGATGGGAGGATGATGGGGTGGATGGGAGGATGATTGGGTGGATGGGAGGATGATGGGGTGGGGGGGCGAAGGGGGTGATGTGGGATGGTAGGATGATGGGTGGTGGGGGATGATGGGGGTGGATGGGAGGATGATTGGAGGGTGATGGGGTGATAGAGGATGATGGGGTGGATGGGAAGATGATGGGAGGGTGATGGGGTGATGAGGGATGATGGGGTGGATGGGAGGATGAAGGGTTGGTGGGGGGTGATGGTGGGATGGGAGGATGATGGGGTGATATGGGGTGGATGGGAGGATGATGGGGTGGATGGGAGGATGATGGGGGAGAAGGGGGGATGGGAGGATGATGGGAGGATGGGAAGATGATGGGAGGGTGATGGAGTAATAGGGAATGATGGGGTGAATGGGAGGATGATGGGGTTGGTGGGGAGTGATGGTGGGATGGGAGAATGATGGGGTGGTGGGGGGCGATATGGTAGGATGATGGGGTGGTGGGGGACGATATGGGAGGATGATGGGAGGGTGATAGGGGATGATGGGGGTGGATGGGAGGATGATGGTGGTGATGGGAGGATGATGTGGGAGGATCGAGGATGATGGGGTGGTGGGGGATGATGGGGGTGGAAGGGAAGATGATTTGGGTGGATGGGAGGATGATGGGGGTGATGGGAGGATGATGTGGGGGATGGGAGGTGGATGGGGTGGTGGGGGATGATATGGGAGGATGATGGGAGGGTGATGGGGTGTTAGGGGATGATGGGGATGGATGGGGGGATGATGGTGGTGATGGGAGGATGATGTGTGAGATGGGAGGATGATGGGGGTGATGGGAGGATGATGGGGGATGATGGTGGTGATGGGAGGATGATGGGGTGATGGGAGGATGAGAAGGTAGTGGAGGATGATGGGGTAGTGGAGGAATAGGGGATGATGGT
>NC_048586.1:49298412-49363412 GCF_013265735.2 Oncorhynchus mykiss | reverse complement strand
TACCCCCTTGCTTTAAACACAGAGATACATCATCTAGAGCAGCATGATGATAATACCCCCTGCTTTAAACACAGAGATACATCATCTAGAGCAGCATGATGATAATATCCCCTGCTATAACACAGAGATACATCATCTGGAGCAGCATGACGATAATACCCCCTGCTTTAACACAGAGATACATCATCTAGAGCAGCATGATGATAATATCCCCTTGCTTTAAACACAGAGATACATCATCTAGAGCAGCATGATGATAATACCCCCTGCTTTAAACACAGAGATACATCATCTAGAGCAGCATGATGATAATACCCCCTGCTTTAAACACAGAGATACATCATCTAGACAGGAACTGGATTATGTATTTAGCTTCGTTAACATAAGTGCTCTTCTCCACGCAGGGTTAAGCGTCCTCTTATATCCTGATATTAGGACATGTCTATATGATTAGTGTGTGTGTGTATGTGTGTACGTGTGTGTGTGTGTGTGTGTGTGTGTGCCTGCCTGCGTGCGTGCGTGCGTGCGTGTGTGTGTGTGTGTTTGTATGCGTGCACCTGTGTGTGTGTGTGTGTGTGTTTGTGTGTGTGTGTGTGTATGCGTGCACCTGTGTGTGTGCGTGTGTGCGTGTGTGCGTGTGTGCGTTTGTGTGCGCGCGCGTGTGTGTGTGTGTGCGTGTGTGTGTGTGTGTGTGTGTGTGTGTGTGTGTGTGTGCGTGTGTGCGTGTGTGCGTTTGTGCGCGCGCGCGTGTGTGTGTGTGCGCGTGTGCGTGTGTGTGTGTGTGTGTGCGTGTGTGTGCACGGTGCTGATATGTATAACAGCTCGATGTCCTACTGGGTTCATAAAGTCATAAAACGGATGTGTACTGAACCATCC
Organism: Oncorhynchus mykiss; assembly: GCF_013265735.2. NCBI lineage: Eukaryota > Metazoa > Chordata > Actinopteri > Salmoniformes > Salmonidae > Oncorhynchus > Oncorhynchus mykiss. The sequence goes on along the minus strand of NC_048586.1, from coordinate 49,362,536 downwards.
CTGAGAAAGGAGTCCAAACAGACTGATTCAAAACACTGTCTCTTCTGAACGTCAGTTAAACCTCTTTATACTCCACGGGTCATCAGTATATATATACAGTGCCTTGCGAAAGTATTCGGCCCCCTTGAACTTTGCAACCTTTTGCCACATTTCAGGCTTCAAACATAAAGATATAAAACTGTATTTTTTTGTGAAGAATCAACAACAAGTGGGACACAATCATGAAGTGGAACGACATTTATTGGATATTTCAAACTTTTTTAACAAATCAAAAACTGAAAAATTGGGCGTGCAAAATTATTCAGCCCCCTTAAGTTAATACTTTGTAGCGCCACCTTTTGCTGCGATTACAGCAGTAAGTCGCTTGGGGTATGTCTCTATCAGTTTTGCACATCGAGAGACTGACATTTTTTCCCATTCCTCCTTGCAAAACAGCTCGAGCTCAGTGAGGTTGGATGGAGAGCATTTGTGAACAGCAGTTTTCAGTTCTTTCCACAGATTCTCGATTCGATTCAGGTCTGGACTTTGACCTGGCCATTCTAACACCTGGGATATGTTTATTTTTGAACCATTCCATTGTAGATTTTGCTTTATGTTTTGGATCATTGTCTTGTTGGAAGACAAATCTCCGTCCCAGTCTCAGGTCTTTTGCAGACTGCATCAGGTTTTCTTCCAGAATGGTCCTGTATTTGGCTCCATCCATCTTCCCATCAATTTTAACCATCTTCCCTGTCTCTGCTGAAGAAAAGCAGGCCCAAACCATGATGCTGCCACCACCATGTTTGACAGTGGGGATGGTGTGTTCAGCTGTGTTGCTTTTACGCCAAACATAACGTTTTGCATTGTTGCCAAAAAGTTCAATTTTGGTTTCATCTGACCAGAGCACCTTCTTCCACATGTTTGGTGTGTCTCCCAGGTGGCTTGTGGCAAACTTTAAACAACACTTTTTATGGATATCTTTAAGAAATGGCTTTCTTGCCACTCTTCCATAAAGGCCAGATTTGTGCAATATACGACTGATTGTTGTCCTATGGACAGAGTCTCCCACCTCAGCTGTAGATCTCTGCAGTTCATTCAGAGTGATCATGGGCCTCTTGGCTGCATCTCTGATCAGTCTTCTCCTTGTATGAGCTGAAAGTTTAGAGGGACGGCCAGGTCTTGGTAGATTTGCAGTGGTCTGATACTCCTTCCATTTCAATATTATCACTTGCACAGTGCTCCTTGGGATGTTTAAAGCTTGGGAAATCTTTTTGTATCCAAATCCGGCTTTAAACTTCTTCACAACAGTATCTCGGACCTGCCTGGTGTGTTCCTTGTTCTTCATGATGCTCTCTGCGCTTTTAACGGACCTCTGAGACTATCGCAGTGCAGGTGCATTTATACGGAGACTTGATTACACACAGGTGGATTGTATTTATCATCATTAGTCATTTAGGTCAACATTGGATCATTCAGAGATCCTCACTGAACTTCTGGAGAGAGTTTGCTGCATTGAAAGTAAAGGGGCTGAATAATTTTGCATGCCCAATTTTTCAGTTTTTGAATTGTTAAAAAAGTTTGAAATATCCAATAAATGTCGTTCCACTTCATGATTGTGTCCCACTTGTTGTTGATTCTTCACAAAAAAATACAGTTTTATATCTTTATGTTTGAAGCCTGAAATGTGGCAAAAGGTCGCAAAGTTCAAGGGGGCCGAATACTTTCGCAAGGCACTGTATACACTACATCCATTCATAGATAGGTTTGGGCAAATGACAGAGTGTGGCTATAAGGCCATAGCTAGCAGTACTACCATGTTTAATTTAACTTGGACTACAAATACAATTCAGAATGTATAAACACAACAAGGGTTTTGTTTTGTCTCACCAGCCATTATTCTGTTTTTGACGGTCTTGCAATTAGGAAAAGGGGTATTACTCTCCAGATAATACCTAGTAATTTAAACAGATATCAGCATATATACATATGTAAGATGGCATTAACTACTTGAATTTTATTCTTCTACACACGACTGTGCAAAAAACATTTTTATTTTATGGTTTTAATTTTAACTCGGCTGACTGCAAGTAGCAGATTGGCCATCTGGAGAAGTGAGAGAATTCCCGGCGGGCCGGTCTACCTGTGGGCCGCATGCTGTTCAACCGACTCAATGGTCCAAACTATGGGGGGGACTACAGAGTTTTGCTACATGGACCTGCACACTGGTCCATCTCTCCCCCCAGTCCTGACCCACTGGTCCACCTCTCCCCCAGTCCTGACCCACTGGTCCACCTCTCCCCCAGTCCTGACCCACTGGTCCATCTCTCCCCCCAGTCCTGACCCACTGGTCCACCTCTCCCCCCAGTCCTGACCTACTGGTCCATCTCTCCCCCCAGTCCTGACCCACTGGTCCATCTCTCCCCCAGTACTGACCCACTGGTCCATCTCTCCCCCCAGTCTTGACCCACTGGTCCATCTCTCCCCCCAGTCCTGACCCACTGGTCCATCTCTCCCCCCAGTCCTGACCCACTGGTCCATCTCTCCCCCCAGTCCTGACCAACTGGTCCATCTCTCCCCCCAGTCCTGACCCACTGGTCCATCTCTCCCCCCAGTCCTGACCCACTAATCCATCTCTCCCCCAGTCCTGACCCACTGGTCCATCTCTCCCCCCAATCCTGACACACTGGTCCATCTCTCCCCCCAGTCCTGACCCACTGGTCCATCTCTCCCCCCAATCCTGACCCACTAATCCATCTCTCCCCCCAGTCCTGACCCACTGGTCCATCTCTCCCCCCAGTCCTGACCAACTGGTCCATCTCTCCCCCCAGTCCTGACCCACTGGTCCACCTCTCCCCCCAGTCCTGACCCACTGGTCCATCTCTCCCCCCAGTCCTGACCCACTGGTCCATCTCTCCCCCCAATCCTGACCCACTGGTCCATCTCTCCCCCGGTCCTGACCCACTGGTCCATCTCTCCCCCAGTACTGACCCACTGGTCCATCTCTCCCCTCAGTCCTGACCCACTGGTCCATCTCTCCCCCAGTCCTGACCCACTGGTCCATCTCTCGCCCTCGGCCCACTGGTCCATCTCTCCCCCAGTACTGACCCACTGGTCCATCTCTCCCCTCAGTCCTGACCCACTGGTCCATCTCTCCCCCAGTCCTGACCCAGTGGTCCATCTCTCCCCCTCAGCCCACTGGTCCATCTCTCCCCCTCAGCCCACTGGTCCATCTCTCCCCCTCAGCCCACTGGTCCATCTTTCCCCCTCGGCCCACTGGTCCATCTCTCCCCCAGTCCTGACCCACTGGTCCATCTCTCCCCCTCGGCCCACTGGTCCATCTCTCCCCCCAGTCCTGACCCACTGGTCCATCTCTCCCCTCGGCCTACTGGTCCATCTCTCCCCCCAGTCCTGACCCACTGGTCCATCTCTCCCCTCGGCCTACTGGTCCATCTCTCCCCCAGTCCTGACCCACTGGTCCATCTCTCCCCCTCGGCCCACTGGTCCATCTCTCCCCCCAGTCCTGACCCACTGGTCCATCTCTCCCCTCGGCATACTGGTCCATCTCTCCCCTCGTCCATCTCTCCACACAGCCTACTGGTCCATCTCTCCTCCTCGGCCCACTGGTCCATCTCTCCACCTCAGCCCACTGGTCCATCTCTCCCCCTCATCCCACTGGTCCATCTCTCCCCTCGGCCTACTGGTCCATCTCTCCCCTTGTCCATCTCTCCCCTCAGCCTACTGGTCCATCTCTCCCCCTCGGCACACTGGTCCATCTCTCCCCTCGGACAACTGGTCCATCTCTCCCCTCGGACAACTGGTCCATCTCTCCCCCTCAGCCCACTTGTCCATCTCTCCCCTCTGACCACTCGTCCATCTCTCCCCTCAGCCCACTGGTCCATCTCTACCCCTCGGCCCACTGGTCCATCTCTCCCCCTCAGCCCACTGGTCCATCTCTCCCCTCGTCCATCTCTCCCCCTCGGCCCACTGGTCCATCTCTCCCCTCGTCCATCTCTCCCCCTCGACCCACTGGTCCATCTCTCCCCCAGTCCTGACCCACTGGTCCATCTCTCCCCCTCGGCCCACTGGTCCATCTCTCCCCCCAGTCCTGACCCCCTGGTCCATCTCTCCCCCTCAGCCCACTGGTCCATCTCTCCCCCTCGGCACACTGCTCCATCTCTCCCCAGTCCTGACCCACTGGTCCATCTCTCCCCCTCGGCCCACTGGTCCAACTCTCCCCCCAGTCCTGACCCACTGGTCCATCTCTCCCCTCGGCGTACTGGTAAATCTCTCCCCTCGTCCATCTCTCCCCTCGTCCATCTCTCCCCTCAGCCTACTGGTCCATCTCTCCCCTTCTGCCCACTGGTCCATCTCTCCCCCTCAGCCCACTGGTCCATCTCTCCCCCTCATCCCACTGGTCCATCTCTCCCCTCGGCCTACTGGTCCATCTCTCCCCTCGTCCATCTCTCCCCTCAGCCTACTGGTCCATCTCTCCCCTCGGCACACTGGTCCATCTCTCCCCTCGGCCAACTGGTCCATCTCTCCCCCTCGGCTCACTGGTCCATCTCTCCCCTCGGCCTACTGGTCCATCTCTCCCCCTCAGCTCACTGGTCCATCTCTCCCCTCGGCCTACTGGTCCATCTCTCCCCTCGTCCATCTCTCCACTCAGCCTACTGGTCCATCTCTCCCCCTCGGCCCACTTGTCCATCTCTCCACCTCAGCCCACTGGTCCATCTCTCCCCCTCATCCCACTGGTCCATCTCTCCCCTCGGCCTACTGGTCCATCTCTCCCCTTGTCCATCTCTCCCCTCAGCCTACTGGTCCATCTCTCCCCCTCGGCACACTGGTCCATCTCTCCCCTCGGACAACTGGTCCATCTCTCCCCTCGGACAACTGGTCCATCTCTCCCCCTCAGCCCACTTGTTCATCTCTCCCCTCTGCCTTCTCGTCCATCTCTCCCCTCAGCCCACTGGTCCATCTCTCCCCCTCGGCCCACTGGCCCATCTCTCCCCCTCAGCCCACTGGTCCATCTCTCCCCTCGTCCATCTCTCCCCCTCGGCCCACTGGTCCATCTCTCCCCCTCGACCCACTGGTCCATCTCTCCCCCAGTCCTGACCCACTGGTCCATCTCTCCCCCTCGGCCCACTGGTCCATCTCTCCCCCCAGTCCTGACCCCCTGGTCCATCTCTCCCCCTCAGCCCACTGGTCCATCTCTCCCCCTCGTCACACTGCTCCATCTCTCCCCCAGTCCTGACCCACTGGTCCATCTCTCCCCCTCAGCCCACTGGTCCAACTCTCCCCCCAGTCCTGACCCACTGGTCCATCTCTCCCCTCTGCGTACTGGTCCATCTCTCCCCTCGTCCATCTCTCCCCTCGTCCATCTCTCCCCTCGTCCATCTCTCCCCTCGTCCATCTCTCCCCTCAGCCTACTGGTCCATCTCTCCCCCTCGGCCCACTGGTCCATCTCTCCCCCTCATCCCACTGGTCCATCTCTCCCCTCGGCCTACTGGTCCATCTCTCCCCTCGTCCATCTCTCCCCTCAGCCTACTGGTCCATCTCTCCCCTCGGCACACTGGTCCATCTCTCCCCTCGGCCAACTGGTCCATCTCTCCCCCTCGGCTCACTGGTCCATCTCTCCCCTCGGCCTACTGGTCCATCTCTCCCCCTCAGCTCACTGGTCCATCTCTCCCCTCGGCCTACTGGTCCATCTCTCCCCTCGTCCATCTCTCCACTCAGCCTACTGGTCCATCTCTCCCCCTCGGCCCACTTGTCCATCTCTCCACCTCAGCCCACTGGTCCATCTCTCCCCCTCATCCCACTGGTCCATCTCTCCCCCTCAGCCCACTGGTCCATCTCTCCCCTCGTCCATCTTTCCCCCTCGGCCCACTGGTCCATCTCTCCCCTCGTCCATCTCTCCCCCTCGGCCCACTGGTCCATCGGCTGCAGACCTTAGCCCCACCCCCTGTATTCACACACACTGACAGTGACATTTCCATGACTCGTTGATGTATCCTATCAAGAGACGTCCGCTTAGGCAAGATCACAAATCAACATGGAAAAGCAACACAAAAACACAAAGGTGTGACTGGCTTCTACACCCTTAAAACTGTCTACACCCTTTCTATGGTACCTAATACTGTCTACACCCTTTCTATGGGACCTAATACTGTCTACTACTTTACTATGGGACCTTATACTGTCTACTACTTTACTGTGGGACTTAATACTGTCTACATCCTTTCTATGGGACCTAATACTGTCTACACCCTTTCTATGGGACTTAATACAGTCTACTACTTTACTATGGGACCTAATACTGTCTACTACTTTACTCTGGGACTTAATACTGTCTACACCCTTTCTATGGGACCTAATACTGTCTACACCCTTTCTATGGGACTTAATACAGTCTACTACTTTACTATGGGACCTAATACTGTCTACTACTTTACTGTGGGACTTAATACTGTCTACACCCTTTCTATGGGACCTAATACTGTCTACACCCTTTCTATGGGACTTAATACAGTCTACTACTTTACTATGGGACCTAATACTGTCTACTACTTTACTGTGGGACTTAATACTGTCTACACCCTTTCTATGGGACCTAATACTGTCTACACCCTTTCTATGGGACTTAATACAGTCTACTACTTTACTATGGGACCTAATACTGTCTACTACTTTACTGTGGGACTTAATACTGTCTACACCCTTTCTATGGGACCTAATACTGTCTACACCCTTTCTATGGGACCTAATACTGTCTACTACTTTACTATGGGACCTAATACAGTCTACACCCTTTCTATGGGACCTAATACTGTCTACTACTTTACTATGGGACCTAATACTGTCTACACCCTTTCCATGGGACCTAATACTGTCTACACCCTTTCTATGGGACTTAATACAGTCTACTACTTTACTGTGGGACTTAGTATTGTCTACAACTTTACTGTGGGACTTAGTACCCTCGACTTCTTTACTGTGGGACTTAGTACTGTCTACTACTTTGAAAAAGTGAAGCCAGCCCTCCCCGAGAATCAGCCAGACAGTTTTTTATGTCTCAGTAAGTATTCTAGCTTTTATATTCTTTAGATGATGGGATGTTGTTCAATCATGACAGTTCAGTGTGTTCTGTAGAACTCTACTAACAGTGAACAGAGTGTGTTCTGTTGAAGTCTACTAACAGTGAACAGAGTGTGTTCTGTTGAAGTCTACTAACAGTGAACAGAGTGTGTTCTGTAGAACTAACAGTGAACAGAGTGTGTTCTGTAGAACTCTGACATTGAACAGAGTGTGTTCTGTAGAACTCTGACATTGAACAGTGTGTTCTGTAGAAGCTCAAAAATAGTACTGCATTAGTGTACAGACTAGCTGTGATCCAGCTAGGTGGTGGGAATAGAGGCTGGTGTGTGTGTGGCTCAGGTATTTGTTGTCCCAGTCTGTCCTTGCTGACTGCACTGCACCACACTCTAGGAATAAGCAGTAGCGCACTAGATAGGGAATAGGGTGCCATTTCAGATACAGACTAATGTTAAGTCATCTAGCACACTGCAATGTGTGCATGATAAGACCATGCCCTAGATACAATTCATTTCATCCACATTAACAATTCCAAGGTCAGGATTGTTTTTCCAAATTAAAACATGAATAAATGACAACGAAAATAGCAGTTTAGAAATGGGTCTGGTGCAGATCGAGGAAACACCCTGAGTTAGCAGGCCATGTAACCTAATACATGTCGTTTGTATGGTACTTTTCCTGCAGCAGGTAGCCTAGCATTTTAGAGCGTTGGGCTAGTAACCGAAAGGTCGCTGGTTCAAACCCCGAAGCAGACTATGTGGAAAATCTGCCAATGTGCCCTTGAACAAGGCAGTTAACACTAATTGCTCATGTAAGTCGCTCTGGATAAGAGTGTCTGCTAAATGACATAATTGTTTAAAAGGTTGAAAGAATAAGCAAACAGATAGAGAAAGAGAGGGGTAGAGATAGAGGGGGTGGGAGAGGGGTAGAGATAGAGGGGGTGGGGGAGAGAACGATGGAGACTAAGGGAGAGAGAGAGACACAGAGAGTGAGAAGGAAGAGAGAGATGGAGAAGAGGGAGAGATGGAGAAGAGAGAGAGAGGGAGAATGGAGAGAGAGCCAGTGTGTGTAGCAGTACAGAGGAGAGAGAGAGAGACAGTGTGTCTAACAGTACAGAGGAGAGAGAGAGACAGTGTGTCTAACAGTACAGACGAGAGAGAGAGACAGTGTGTCTAACAGTACAGACGAGAGAGAGAGACAGTGTGTGTAGCAGTACAGAGGAGAGAGAAAGAGACAGTGTGTCTAACAGTACAGAGGAGAGAGAGAGAGACAGTGTGTCTAACAGTACAGAAGAGAGAGAGAGACAGTGTGTCTAACAGTACAGAGGAGAGAGATACAGTGTGTCTAACAGTACAGAGGAGAGAGAGAGAGACAGTGTGTCTAACAGTACAGAGGAGAGAGAGAGGCCAGGGGATCGTCTCAGTGTTTCTCTGGCGACGAGGAGATGAATAGAGAACTCCTTGAGGAGAACGCAGGGCCTTTCATACTGAATTTAAAAGCCCAATGCAGCCATTTTTATATCAATAGCAAATCTTTTTTGGGTTAACGATTAAGTACCTTACTGGAAAAGATTTACTTTAAAATGGGTAAAAATTGCTTCTTTTTTCTTTTTAGCTAAAAACTTTTATCAAGTAAGAATTTTTCTAGGACTGTCTGGGAGTGGTCTGAGTGGGAGTGGTCTGAGTGGGAGTGGTCTGAGTTGGAGTGGTCTGAGAGGGAGTGGTCTGAGAGGGAGTGGTCTGAGTGGGAGGGGACAACTGAAAACTAGCTGCTATTGGCAGAGAGGTTTGGAACCCTATTTCTTTATTGGTTTTGTCACGCCCTGACCGTAGAGCGCGTTTTATGTCTCTATTTTGGTTTGATCAGGGTGTGGTTTGGGTGGGCAGGCTATGTTCTATGTTCTATGAGTTTCTATTTCTATGTGTTTGGCCGGGTGTGGTTCTCAATCAGAGACAGCTGTCTATCATTGTCTCTGATTGAGAACCATACTTAGGTAGCCTTTTCCCATACCTGTTTTGTGGGAAGTTAACGTTTGACTTTGTTCAGGGCACATAGCCCAAAGCGTCACGGTTTGTCTTTGTTCAGGGCACATAGCCCAAAGCATCACGGTTTGTCTTTGTTCAGGGCACATAGCCCAAAGCTTCATGGTTTGTCTTTGTTCAGGTCACATAGCCCAGCCTCACGGTTTGTCTTTGTTCAGGGCACATAGCCCAAAGCGTCACGGTTTGTCTTTGTTCTGGGCACATAGCCCAAAGCGTCACGGTTTGTCTTTGTTCAGGGCACATAGCCCAAAGCTTCACGGTTTGGTTTTTGTTCTTTGTTTTGTCGGCATCATTTTTTAATAAAAAATAAAATGTACGCTTACCACGCTGCACCTTGGTCCTTCAGCCAGCCGAGACAGGTTCATTAACCAATTAACAGCACGGTGATGTCCCCATGGAAAGCCAAAGTTCCCGCTATGAAAACCTGCTGATTAGTAGGTCCCGTGTGAAATGTATATTCAACCTGCAAATATCACCAAATCATACGGATTCTTTTCATCACATTTTTACAGTGTACGTTTCGTGAGCTGTTGTACAATATGATGCCAAAAAAACACCGGATAAAAGTGAAATCTGACTGTACTGAGCCTTTAAGAGATGAGGCTGTGTGTCAGGCTAAAGCACACCGCCATTTTACATGAAAAGGAAGTGAAAGGTGAAATCTCAAGAGGCGAACAGACCAAGTCTCCTCCTGCCCGGTTAAACATTCCTTCTAAAGTGTCTTCCTCTAACACAGGTCACACACTATCACACTCAAGGACTATCAGCAGCATAAACAGGTAGCGGAGAAAAACAATGTCAAGACAAACACAGATAGAAGAAGAACAAGAAGATCACTAGCACAGACACATATACATACAGAAGAGATGCTAACAGGCACATATACATACAGAAGAGATGCTAACAGACACATATACATACAGAAGAGATGCTAACAGACATATATACATACAGAAGAGATGCTAACAGGCACATATACATACAGAAGAGATGCTAACAGCCACATATACATACAGAAGAGATGCTAACAGGCACATATACATACAGAAGAGATGCTAACAGCCACATATACATACAGAAGAGATGCTAACAGGCACATATACATACAGAAGAGATGCTAACAGGCACATATACATACAGAAGAGATGCTAACAGGCACATATACATACAGAAGAGATGCTAATAGACACCTATACATACAGAAGAGATGCTAACAGGCCCATATACATACAGAAGAGATGCTAACAGACACCTATTCATACAGAAGATATGCTAACAGGCACATATACATACAGAAGAGATGCTAACAGACAGAAGAGATTCTAACAGGCACATATACAAACCTAAGAGATGCTAATAGACAGAAGAGATGCTAGCAGACAGAAGAGATGCTAACAGGCACATATACATACAGAAGAGATGCTAACAGACACATAGACAGTGGGGAGAACAAGTATTTAATACACTGCCGATTTTGCAGGTTTTCCTACTTACAAATTATGTAGAGGTCTGTAATTGTTACCATGGATACACTTCAACTGTGAGAGAAGGAATCTAAAACAAAGTTATTAATTTGCATTTTATTGCATGACATAAGTATTTGATACATCAGAAAAGCAGAACTTAATATTTGGTACAGAAATCTTTGTTTGCAATTACAGAGATCATACGTTTCCTGTAGTTCTTGACCAGGTTTGCACACACTGCAGCAGGGATTTTGGCCCACTCCTCCATACAGACCTTCTCCAGATCCTTCAGGTTTCGGGGCTGTCGCTGGGCAATACGGACTTTCAGCTCCCTCCAAATATGTTATATTGGGTTCAGGTCTGGAGACTGGCTAAGCCACTCCAGGACCTTGAGATGCTTCTTACGGAGCTACTCCTTAGTTGCCCTGGCTGTGTGTTTCGGATCGTTGTCATGCTGGAAGACCCAGCCACGACCCATCTTCAATGCTCTTACTGAGGGAAGGAGGTTGTTGGCCAAGATCTTGCGATACATGGCCCCATCCATCCTCCCCTCAATATGGTGCAGTCGTCCTGTCCGCTTTGCAGAAAAGCATCCCCAAAGAATGATGTTTCCACCTCCATGCTTCACGGTTGGGATTGTACTCATCCTTCTTCTGCCTCCAAACACGATGAGTGGAGTTTAGACCAAAAAGCTCTATTTTTGTCTCATCAGACCACATGACCTTCTCCCATTCCTCCTCTGGATCATCCAGATGGTCTTTGGCAAACTTCAGATGGGCCTGGACATGCACTGGCTTGAACAGGGGGACCTTGCGTGAGCTGCAGGATTTTAATCCATGACGGCGTAGTGTGTTACTAATGGTTTTCTTTGAGACTGTGGTCCCAGCTCTCTTCAGGTCATTGACCAGGTCCTGCCGTGTAGTTCTGGGCTGATCCCTCACCTTCCTCATGATCATTGATGCCCTACGAGGTGAGATCTTGCATGGAGCCCCAGACCGAGGGTGATTGACCGTCATCTTGAACTTCTTCCATTTTCTAATAATTGCGCCAACAGATGTTGCCTTCTCACCAAGCTGCTTGCCTATTGTCCTGTAGCCCATCCCGATCTTGTGCAGGTCTACAATTTTATCCCTGATGTCCTTACACAGCTCTCTGGTCTTGGCCATTGTGGAGAGGTTGGAGTCTGTTTGATTGAGTGTGTGGACAGGTGTCTTTTATAAAGTTAACGAGTTCAAACAAGTGCAGTTAATACAGGTCATGAGTGGAGAACATGAGGTCTTCTTCTAAATAAAAATGAACAGGCCTGTGAGAGCCGGAATTCTTACTGGTTGGTAGGTGATCAAATACTTATGTCATGCAATAAAATGCAAATGAATTACTTAAAAATCATACAATGTGATTTTCTGTTTTTTTTTGTTTTAGATTATGTCTCTCACAGTTGAAGTGTACCTATGATAAAAATTACAGACCTCTACATGCTAAACTGTCAATTGTACGCATATTCTAGCATCTGGTCCTGAGAAATAGGCCGTTTACTTTGGGCACGTTATTTTTCCAAAAATGAAAATAGTGCCCCCTAGCTTCAAAAGGTTTTAACAAGAAATGTGTGGAGTTGTTGAAAAACGAGTTTTAATAACTCCAACCTAAGTGTATGTAAACTTCTGACTTCAACTGTATATACTGCATACAGAAGAGATGCTAACAGGCACATGCTAACATTCTAACTGGTATGTGGTAACTCACTGTTTGATCTCTCATATATGCTGTTGTTGACCATGGGCAGCTGGATTGGCTGGGAGGTTTAAAGAGGCATCAAAGGATTTATTTGGTGTCCTATGGTACTCCTGTAAAAGAGGAAAAGCCACGTGATCACAAATCACAATAATTACTGTAGGAAAAGACGAGATGACTGGGAAGGCCTGTTTTCACCCCACGACATCACAATGAGGAGAAGAAAAGACAAAGAATAACAAACCGATTCAACCACATTAGACTGTTTCTGACACAGGAAGCTGCTGTAAAGATTCAACAACATTAGACTGTTTCTGACACAGGAAGCTGCTGAAAAGATGACGGCGCAATAATGGCTGGAATGGAGTAAATGGAATGGAATCAACCACATGGAAATCATGTGTTTGTGAATACCGAGTGGCACAGTGGTCTAAGGCATTGCATCGCAGTGCTTTGAGGCGTCACTACAGCCCCGGGTTCGATCCCAGGTCGTGTCGCAGCCGGCCGTGACCAAGAGACCAATGAGGCGGTGCACAATTGGGCCTAGCGTAGTCACATTGGTGCGACCGGATTCCGGGTTAAGCAAGTCATGTGTCAAGAAGCAGAGCGGCTCGGCAGGGTCGTGTTTTGGAGGACGCACGGCTCTAGACCTTCGACCTCTCCTGAGTCCGTAGGGAAACCATGTGTTTGATGCGTTCGATACCATCCCATGAATTCCGTTCCAGCCATTACAATGAGCCCGCCCTCCCCAATTAAGACCCCTCCCTCCCCAATTAAGAGCCCGCCCTCCCCAATTAAGAGCCCGCCTTCCCCAATTAAGGTGCCACCGGACACCTGTGGTTTGTGACCACAGTTAAAGATGAGACGATCTTTACATGACTCAAAACTGTTTCGAACATTAAACAATCTACACCATTCTGCCAAATACGGTCGTTATACATGTAGTTACTCGAGCCTACTGAGTGAAGATCCGTCAATGTGCCCTTGAGCAAGGCACTTAACACCAAATTGCTTCTGTAAATCTCTCTACATCAGAGTGTCTGCTAAAACACTAAAATGTTGATGTAAAATAACTCTAAGGTCTGGATAAACATGTGTTGTGTTATTATGGGCGCATGTACACTGTCCTGTACATGTCACTTATGTTTAATGTTCTCAGTAAACCTTAATACAGACGTTATGATACTGCACTTAATTCTGCTGATTAGCGGGCCTGTTGGTGGTGTGAGGAATCTGAGACCCTGGGACAGGGCCTGTTGGTGGTGTGAGGAATCTGAGACCCTGGGACAGGGCCTGTTGGTGGTGTGAGGAATCTGAGACCCTGGGACAGGGCCTGTTGGTGGTGAGACCCTGGGACAGGGCCTGTTGGTGGTGTGATGAATCTGAGACCCTGGGACAGGGCCTGTTAGTGGTGTGAGGAATCTGAGACCCTGGGAAAGGGCCTGTTCGTGGTGTGATGAATCTGAGACCCTGGGACAGGGCCTGTTGGTTGTGTGAGGAATCTGAGACCCTGGGACAGGACCTGTTAGTGGTGTGAGGAATCTGAGACCCTGGGACAGGGCCTGTTGGTGGTGTGATGAATCTGAGACCCTGGGACAGGGCCTGTTGGTTGTGTGAGGAATCTGAGATCCTGGGACAGAGTTACTAACTTCCTGTCCTTCTGTTTCCCCGGGAACTAGCGATAATTCACTTCCTCACCCAGCCTTCAAGTCCAGGTCCAGAATTACACTGTAAATGTATCCCAAATAGCACCCTATACCCTATATAGTGCACTACTTTAAAAGAGCCCTAATCCCGATATAGTGCACTACTTTAAAAGCACCCTAATCCCGATATAGTGCACTACTTTAAAAGCACCCTATTCCCTATATAGTGCACTACTTTAAAAGCACCCTGTACCCTATATAGTGCACTACTTTAAAATCACCCTAATCCCGATATAGTGCACTACTTTAAAAGCACCCTAATCCTGATGTAGTGCACTACTTTAAAAGCACCCTATACCCTATGTAGTGCACTACTTTAAAAGCACCCTATACCCTATATAGTGCACTACTTTAAAAGCACCCTAATCCCGATATAGTGCACTACTTTAAAAGCACCCTAATCCTGATATAGTGCACTACTTTAAAAGCACCCTAATCCCGATATAGTACACTACTTTAATATCACCCTAATCCCGATATAGTGCACTACTTTTGTTGCACACTATTCCCTATATAGTGCACTACTTTTGTAGCACCCTATTCCCTATATAGTGCACTACTTTTGTTGCACACTATTCCCTATATAGTGCACTACTTTTGTAGCACCCTATTCACTATATAGTGCACTACTTTTGTAGCACCCTATTCACTATATAGTGCACTACTTTTGTAGCACCCTATTCCCTATATAGTGCACTACTTTTGTTGCACACTATTCCCTATATAGTGCACTACTTTTGTAGCACCCTATTCCCTATATGGTGCACTACTTTTGTTGCACCCTATACCCTATATAGTGCACTAATTTTCTCCATAGGGAATAGGGTGCCATTTGTGACACAAACAATGAAATATGTTAATTCGATTGGCAGATTGAAAATGCATTGGATGAAGGGAGGGAGACAATTGGCTGAACCTCAGACTTGTCTAATGGGATGTAACGACATAGAAAGAGGGATATGGGGTTGGAAAGCAAACAGCCTGAAAATACAGTATATCTTAAATCACTGCCTCGCTAATAGCTCTCCTCTCCTCTCTACAGTATGGGCTGTCTGTGTAGAGTGATTGAACACCCTGGTTGTAGGTTGTTGCTTGGGCTCACAGTCATAAACCTCCAACTCCTCTATGCAGACTGAGCCAAATAGACATTCCATATACAAACATAACAATACAATTTTTCACAGAAACTGTTACTTTTCTCTGTCTTTTTGTCTTCTGATTTCTACGATATAGCTAGAGTTTTCAACATTTTCAACATCATGGTTCAGTGCTAACCTCACGGTTCAGTGCTAACCTCACGGTTCAGTGCTAACATCACGGTTCAGTGCTAACATCACGGTTCAGTGCTAACATCACGGTTTCAGTGCTAACCTCACGGTTCAGTGCTAACCTCACGGTTCAGTGCTAACCTCACGGTTCAGTGCTAACCTCACGGTTCAGTGCTAACATCACGGTTCAGTGCTAACATCACGGTTCAGTGCTAACCTCACGGTTCAGTGCTAACCTCACGGTTCAGTGCTAACATCACGGTTCAGTGCTAACCTCACGGTTCAGTGCTAACCTCACGGTTCAGTGCTAACATCACGGTTCAGTGCTAACCTCACGGTTCAGTGCTAACCTCACGGTTCAGTGCTAACCTCACGGTTCAGTGCTAACCTCACGGTTCAGTGCTAACCTCACGGTTCAGTGCTAACCTCACGGTTCAGTGCTAACATCACAGTTCAGTGCTAACATCACGGTTCAGTGCTAACCTCACGGTTCAGTGCTAACATCACGGTTCAGTGCTAACCTCACGGTTCAGTGCTAACCTCACGGTTCAGTGCTAACCTCACGGTTCAGTGCTAACCTCACGGTTCAGTGCTAACATCACGGTTCAGTGCTAACCTCACGGTTCAGTGCTAACCTCACGGTTCAGTGCTAACATCACGGTTCAGTGCTAACCTCACGGTTCAGTGCTAACCTCACGGTTCAGTGCTAACATCACGGTTCAGTGCTAACCTCACGGTTCAGTGCTAACCTCACGGTTCAGTGCTAACATCACGGTTCAGTGCTAACCTCACGGTTCAGTGCTAACCTCACGGTTCAGTGCTAACATCACGGTTCAGTGCTAACCTCAAGGTTCAGTGTAACCTAAGAACAGAGTCCATACTATTGAAAAGCCATTTAACAATGACTTAATTTCCCTGACTTCTTTCCAAGCTGAGATCTAATTTTCATCCAACTTTAGGGACTGATGGCCCTGGGACATCTTATGTTGCTCTAATCTCCTGATGAATCTGCCTGGAAAAAATAGGTGGTGTGTGTTGTCTTGGTGACGACTGGAAACGATCTAATTGTGAAGAATTTAACAGTTAGATCGACAGCAGCACAGCTAAGTGGAACCCCCCATCCCCCTCCCCCCCAGATATCCTTTGATATCTGTTGAAGAGTTTAAGACTGGCTTGGCTGTGG
Source organism: Oncorhynchus mykiss (assembly GCF_013265735.2). Lineage (NCBI taxonomy): Eukaryota > Metazoa > Chordata > Actinopteri > Salmoniformes > Salmonidae > Oncorhynchus > Oncorhynchus mykiss. The sequence continues at coordinate 49,346,072 of NC_048586.1, read as the reverse complement.
AGCCAGGCTGGGGTCGTGTGTGGTGTGTGCTGTAACAGGAAGGAGTGAAGACCGGGTCTGTGGAAAAAAGCCCCAGGCACCTCTTCTAGGAGATGCGACAGTGACGAGGCCTAAATTAGATTACAGGGGTATCAATGAGAGAGGATTCCCCAGCCAACTCTTCCATTAGCCGGAGGAGAGCAGAACACCACAGCACTCTGCTTGCAGTTTTCACAAAGAAGATGTGAGTCGGAAAATGTGAGAGCATCAATGAAAATGAACAGGAACTCCAGAGTGGTGGGAGGGAGGGAAAGTGAGAGGGAGGGAAATAGGGAAAGAGGGAAAGAGAGAGGGAAGGAGGGAGGGAAAGCTTGAGGGAAGGAGGGAGGGAAAGAAAGAGGGATGGAAGGAGGGAGGGAAAGAGAGGGGGAGGGAAAAAGAGAGGGAAGGAGGGACGGAAAGAGGGAGGGAAAGAGGGAGGGAGGGAAAGGGGGAGGGAAAGAGAAAGGGAAGGAGGAAGGGAGAGAGGGTGGGAGGAAGGGAGAGAGGGTGGGAGGGAGGGAGGGAGGGAGGGAGGGAGGGACATTGGGAGGGAGGGAGGGACATTGGGAGGGAGGGAGGAAGGGAAAGAGGGGGGGAAGGAGGGAGGGAAAGAGGGAAGGAGGGAAAGGAGGGGTAGGTGAGGTCAGAGGAGGGGTAGGTGAGGAGAGAGGAGGGGTAGGTGGAGAGAGAGGAGGGGTAGGTGGAGACGGAGGAGGGGTATGTGAAGAGAGAGGAGGGGTAGGTGAAGAGAGAGGAGGGGTAGGCGGAGAGAGAGGAGGGTTAGGTGAAGAGAGAGGAAGGGTAGGTAGAGAGAGAGGAGGGGTAGGTGAGGAGAGAGGAGGGGTAGGTGGAGAGAGAGGAGGGGTAGGTGAGGAGAGAGGAGGGGAGGTGGAGAGAGAGGAGGGGTAGGTGAGGAGAGAGGAGGGGGAGGTGGAGATAGAGGAGGGGTAGGTGGAGAGAGAGGAGGGGTAGGTGGAGAGAGAGGAGGGGTAGGTGGAGAGAGAGGAGGGGTAGGTGAGGAGAGAGGAGGGGTAGGTGGAGAGAGAGGAGGGGTAGGTGGAGAGAGAGGAGGGGTAGGTGGAGAGAGAGGAGGGGTAGGTGGAGAGAGAGGGGGGTAGGTGGAGAGAGAGGAGGGGTAGGTGAGGAGAGAGGAGGGGTAAGTGGAGAGAGAGGAGGGGTAGGTGGAGAGAGGAGGGGTAGGTGGAGAGAGAGGAGGGGTAGGTGAGGAGAGAGGAGGGGTAGGTGGAGAGAGAGGAGGGGTAGGTGGAGAGAGAGGAGGGGTAGGTGAGGAGAGAGGAGGGGTAGGTGGTGAGAGAGGAGGGGTAGGTGGAGAGAGAGGAGGGGTAGGTGAAGAGAGAGGAGGGGTAGGTGAAGAGAGAGGAGGGGTAGGTGGAGTGAGAGGAGGGGTAGGTCAGGAGAGAGGAGGGGTAGGTGGAGAGAGAGGAGGGGAAGGTGGAGAGAGAGGAGGAGTAGGTGAGGAGAGAGGAGGGGTAGGTGAGGAGAGAGGAGGGGTAGGTGAAGACAGGGGAGGGGGAGGTGGAGATAGAGGAGGAGTAGGTGGAGAGAGAGGAGGGGTAGGTGACGAGAGAGGAGGAGTAGGTGGAGAGAGAGGAGGGGTAGGTGACGAGAGAGGAGGGGTAGGTGAAGTGAGAGGAGGGGTAGGTGGAGAGAGAGGAGGGGTAGGTGGAGAGAGAGGGGGGTAGGTGAGGAGAGAGGAGGGGTAGGTGGAGAGAGAGGAGAGGTAGGTGAGGAGAGAGGAGGGGTAGGTGGAGAGAGAGGAGGGATAGGTGAGGAGAGAGGAGGGGTAGGTGGAGAGAGAGGAGGGGTAGGTGGAGAGAGAGGAGGGGTAGGTGAAGAGAGAGGAGGGGTAGGTGGAGAGAGAGGTTGGGGTAGGTGAGGAGAGAGGAGGGGTAGGTGGAGAGAGAGGAGGGGTAGGTGGAGAGAGGAGGGGTAGGTGGAGAGAGGAGGGGTAGGTGGAGAGAGAGGAGGGGTAGGTGGAGAGAGAGGAGGGATAGGTGAGGAGAGAGGAGGGGTAGGTGGAGAGAGAGGAGGGGTAGGTGAGGAGAGAGGAGGGGTAAGTGGAGAGAGGAGGGGTAAGTGGAGAGAGGAGACCCCGTCTTCTGCTCTCCTCATTTACCCCTCCTCTCTCCTTGTAAAGAACGCATGACAACACCATTTCCCCCTACTGAGACTAAAAAGATTTGGCATGGGTCCCCAGATCGTCAAAAAGTTCTACAGCTGCCTGGTATGGAAACTGCTCGGCATCCGACTGCAAGGCGCTACAGAGGGTAGTGCGTACGGCCCAGTACATCACTGGGGCAGAGCTTCCTGCTATCCAGGACCTCTATACTAGGTGGTGTCAGAGGCCCAAAAAATTATCAAAGACTCCAGTCACCTAAGTCATAGAATGTTCTCTCTGCTTCCGCACGGCAAGCGGTACCGGAGCGCCAAGAGGCTCATTAATTAACAGCTTCTACCCATACTGAGAAACACCACCATACTACCACCGTACTACCACTACAACACCACTACAACACCACTATACTACAACCATACTACCACCGTACTACCACTACAACACCACTACAACACCACTATACTACAACCATACTACCACCGTACAACCATTACAACACCACTACAACACCACTATACTACAACCATACTGCCACCATACTACCACTATACTGCCATCATACTACCACCATACTACCACGTACTACCGCTACAACACCACTACAACACCACTATACTACAACCATACTGCCACCATACTACCACCGTACTACCACTACAACACCACTACAACACCACTATACTACAACCATACTGCCACCATACTACCACCGTACTACCACTACAACACCACTACAACACCCCTATACTACAACCATACTACCACCATACCACCACTGTACTGCCACCATACTACCACCATACTACCACCGTACTACCACCATACTACCACTGTTCTACCACCATACTACCCCTATACTATCACTGTACTACCACCATAATACCACTGTACTACCACCATACTGCCACCGTACTGCCACCATACTACCACCATACTACCACTGTACTACCACCATACTACCACTGTACTACCAACATACTGACACTGTACTACCACCATACTGCCACCGTACTACCACCATACTACCACCGCACTGCCACCATACTACCACCATACTACCGCTGTACTACCACAATACTACCACTGTACTACCACCATACTGCCACCATACTACCACCATACTGCCGCTGTACTACCACCATACTACCACTGTACTACCACCATACTGCCACCGTACTGCCACCATACTACCACCATACTACCACTGTTCTACCACCATACTACCCCTATACTATCACTGTACTACCACCATAATACCACTGTACTACCACCATACTGCCACCGTACTACCACCATACTACCACCATACTACCACTGTACTACCACCATACTACCACTGTACTACCACCATACTACCACTGTACTACCACCATACTGCCACTGTACTACCACCATACTGCCACGGTACTACCACCATACTACCACTGTACTACCACCATAATACCACCATACTGCCACCGTACTACCACCATACTACCACCATACTATCACGGTACTACCACCGTACTACCACCATACTACCATGGTACTACCACCATACTAACACTGTACTACCACCATACTACCACCGTACTGCCACCATACTACCACTGTACTACCACCATACTACCACTGTACTACCACCATACTACCACTGTACTACCACTGTACTACCACCATACTACCACCGTACTACCACTGTACTGCCACCATACTACCACCGTACTGCCACCATACTACCACCATACTGCCATCATACCACCACCATACTACCCCTATACTATCACGGTACTACCACCGTACTACCACCATACTACCATTGTACTACCACCATACTACCACTATACTAACTCTATACAACCACCATGCTACCACTGTACTGCCACCATACTACCACTGGACTACCACCATACTACCACTGTACTACCACTGTACTACCACCATGCTACCACCGTACTGCCACCATACTACCACCACACTACCACCATACTACCACCATACTACCACTGTACTACCACTGTACTACCACTGTACTACCACCGTACTGCCACCATACTACCACCATACTACCACCATACTACCACCATACTACCACTGTACTACCATCATACTACCACCATACTACCACTGTACTACCACCATATTACCACCGTACTACCACCATACTACCACCATACTACCACTGTACTACCACTGTACTACCACCATGCTACCACCGTACTGCCACCATACTACCACCGTACTGCGACTATACTACCACTGTGCTACCACCATACTACTACTGCATTATCCTTCCTGTCTGTCTCAGCCATGGTGACATCACTTCACTCTCCTCTCCCCCGGGGCTCTGTGGCCTGTCATCGTCCCCAGGCTTAATTTACTGTGTCTTAATCACATAACAAAGAGTGGATTTCAACCTGCTGTTTAAGACAAACGGCTCCTGGCTGGGCTGGATGGGCTCACTGTGTGGGGTCGGGGGAACCAACCAACCAGCCAGCCACTCTCTCCTGGGCCTGTGGGAGGCAGTAGAAGAGGGTGTCTAGGGTAAGGGTCCTCCAGGCTGTCCTTTCCCTGGGACAGATTTCATAATCAGGACTCCTGGTGGTAATCAGATTATACCAGGGGTATTTAAGGTTGTGTGTTGGAGAGGGGGAGAGGAGGGATTATGGAAAGAGGGAGCGAGGGAGGGAGAGAGAGAGGGGGAAAGAGGGAGGGAGAGGGAGAGGGGAAAGAGGGAGGGAGAGAGGGGGAAAGAGGGAGGGAGAGGGAGGGAGAGGGAAAGAGGAGGGAGATAGGGTGAAATGGGGAGGGAGAAGGGGAGGCATGGGGAAAGAAGGAGGGAGAGAGGGGGAAAGAGAGAGGGAGATGGGGATGGGGGATAGGGGGAAGCTGGGAGGGAGATAGGGGGAAAAAGGGAGGGAGAAGGAGAGGGAGGGAGAGAGGGGGAAAGAGGGAGGGAGAAGGGGAGGGAGGGGGAAAAGAGGGAGGGTGAGAGGGGGAAAGAGGAAGGAGGTGGTTCTGGGGAGGAGGAGAGGATGGTTCAGGGTATCTGCAACCACACAGACCTGGGTTCAAATGCTCTTTGAAATCATTTCAAATACTTCCTATAGGCTTGCTGGAGCTTGCCTGGCTCATTACACCAATAGGATACCCCAAGAACTAGAAACCCTGCCCCTCTGGAACTCCAGGCAGGTTAAAGTGAACGCTCAAAGTGTTTGAATTCTTTTTAATAGTATCTGAACCCAGCGCTGGTCCCTGCTAGCCACAGGAACACCCACCACCTTGGATCTACTAAAATCATTTTAAGGGGCTTGTTTTCTTCTCCTCCAGCCCTTCTCACATCTTCCTCTTTCAGAACATTTAAATTCTGTTTCTAGGGAAACGGGCCTTTTATGATGTTCCTCAGAGCATTCTACCAATCGGTCAAACAAGACTCTATACACCCTCTATACACACTCTATACACACTCTATACATACTATATACATACTCTATATTCTATACACACTCTATACACACTCTATACATACTATATACATACTCTATATACACACTCTATACATACTCTATACATACTATATACATACTCTATATTCTATACACACTCTATACACACTCTATACATACTATATACATACTCTATATTCTACACACACTCTATACATACTCTATACATACTATATACATACTATATACATACTCCATATTCTATACACACTCTATACACACTCTATACACACTCTATACATACTCTATATTCTATACACACTCTATACACACTCTATACACACTCTATACATACTATATACATACTATATACATACTCTATATTCTATACACACTCTATACACACTCTATACATACTCTATACACACTCTATACATACTCTATACATACTATATACATACTCTATATGCTATACACACTCTATACACACTCTATACACACTCTATACATACTCTATATTCTATACACACTCTATACACACTCTATACATACTCTATATTCTATACACACTCTATACACACTCTATACATACTATATACATACTCTATATGCTATACACACTCTATACACACTCTATACATACTCTATATTCTATACACACTCTATACACACTCTATACATACTCTATACATACTCTATATGCTATACACACTCTATACACACTCTATACACACTCTATACATACTCTATATTCTATACATACTCTATACATACTCTATACACACTCTAAACACACTCTATACATACTATATACATACTCTATATGCTATACACACTCTATACACACTCTATACATACTCTATACTCTATACACACTCTATACACACTCTATACATACTATATACATACTCTATATTCTATACACACTCTATACACACTCTATACACACTCTATACATACTCTATATTCTATACACACTCTATACACACTCTATACACACTCTATACATACTCTATATGCTATACACACTCTATACACACTCTATACATACTATATACATACTATATACATACTCTATATTCTATACACACTCTATACACACTCTATACACACTCTATACATACTCTATATTCTATACACACTCTATACACACTCTATACACACTCTATACATACTCTATATTCTATACACACTCTATACACACTCTATACACACTCTATACACACTCTATACATACTCTATATGCTATACACACTCTATACACACTCTATACATACTATATACATACTATATACATACTCTATATTCTATACACACTCTATACACACTCTATACACACTCTATACACACTCTATACACACTCTATACATACTCTATACATACTATATACATACTCTATATTCTATACACACTCTATACATACTCTATACACACTCTATACATACTCTATATTCTATACACACTCTATACACACTCTATACATACTATATACATACTCTATATTCTATACACACTCTATACATACTATATACATACTCTATATTCTATACACACTCTATACATACTCTATACACACTCTATACATACTCTATATTCTATACACACTCTATACACACTCTATACATACTCTATATTCTATACACACTCTATACATACTCTATACACACTCTATACATACTCTATATTCTATACACACTCTATACACACTCTATACATACTATATACATACTCTATATTCTATACACACTCTATACATACTCTATATTCTATACACACTCTATACATACTATATACATACTCTATATGCTATACACACTCTATACACACTCTATACACACTCTATACATACTCTATATTCTATACACACTCTATACATACTATATACATACTCTATATGCTATACACACTCTATACACACTCTATACACACTCTATACACACTCTATACATACTATATACATACTCTATATTCTATACACACTCTATACACACTCTATACACACTCTATACATACACTATATTCTATACACACTCTATACACACTCTATACACACTCTATACATACTCTATATTCTATACACACTCTATACACACTCTATACACACTCTATACACACTCTATACATACTCTATATTCTATACACACTCTATACACACTCTATACACACTCTATACATACTCTATACATACTATATACATACTCTATATTCTATACACACTCTATACATACTATATACATACTCTATATTCTATACACACTCTATACACACTCTATACATACTCTATATTCTATACACACTCTATACACACTCTATACACACTCTATACATACACTATATTCTATACACACTCTATACACACTCTATACACACTCTATACATACTCTATATTCTATACACACTCTATACACACTCTATACACACTCTATACACACTCTATACATACTCTATATTCTATACACACTCTATACACACTCTATACATACTCTATACATACTATATACATACTCTATATTCTATACACACTCTATACACACTCTATACATACTCTATATTCTATACATACTCTATACATACTCTATACACTATACATACACTATACTCTATACATAATCTATACTCTATACACACTCTATACATACTCTATATGCTATACACACTCTATACACACTCTATACATACTATATACATACTCTATATTCTATACACACTCTATACACACTCTATACATACTCTATATTCTATACACACTCTATACACACTCTATACATACTATATACATACTCTATATTCTATACACACTCTATACACACTCTATACATACTCTATATTCTATACACACTCTATACACACTCTATACATAATATATACATACTCTATATTCTATACACACTCTATACATACTCTATATTCTATACACACTCTATACATACTATATACATACTCTATACATACTCTATATTCTATACACACTCTATACATACTCTATACATACTCTATATTCTATACATACTCTATACATACTCTATACACTATACATACACTATACTCTATACATACTCTATACTCTATACACCCTCTATACATACTATATACATACTATATACATACTCTATATGCTATACACACTCTATACATGCTCTATACACAATCTGTACATACTCTATATTCTATACATACTCTATACATACTCTATACACTATACATACACTATACTCTATACATACTCTATACTCTATACACCCTCTATACATACTATATACATACTATATACATACTCTATATGCTATACACACTCTATACACACTCTATACATACTATATACATACTCTATATGCTATACACACTCTATACACACTCTATACATACTATAAACATACTCTGTATTCTATACACACTCTATACATACTCTATACACACTCTATACATACTCTATATTCTACACATACTCTATACACTATACATACACTATACTCTACACATACTCTATACTCTATACACCCTCTATACATACTATATACATACTATATACATACTCTATATTCTATACACACTCTATACGCTACACACACTCTATACATACTCTATACATACTACATACATACTGTATATTCTATACACACTCTATACACTATACATACACTATACTCTATACATACTCTATACATACACTATACTCTATACATACTCTATACGCTATACACACTATATACATACTATATACATACTCTATATTATATACATACTCTATACACTATACATACACTATACTCTATACATACAATATACTCTAAACACACTCTATACGCTATACACACTCTATACATACTCTATATTCTATACATACTCTATACGCTATACATACTCTATACACACTCTATGCATACAATATACATACACTATACTCTATACATACTCTATACATACTATATACATACTCTATATTCTATACACACTCTATACATCTCTATACACAATCTATACATACTCTATACTCTATACACCCTCTATACATACTCTATACATACTATATACATACTCTATATGCTATACACACTCTATACACACTCTATACATACTATATACATACTCTATATTCTATACACACTCTATACACACTCTATACACACTCTATACATACTCTATATTCTATACACACTCTATACACACTCTATACACACTCTATACACACTCTATACATACTCTATACATACTATATACATACTCTATATTCTATACACACTCTATACACACTCTATACATACTCTATATTCTATACACACTCTATACACACTCTATACACACTCTATACACACTCTATACATACTCTATACATACTATATACATACTCTATATTCTATACACACTCTATACATACTCTATATTCTATACACACTCTATACACACTCTATATTCTATACACACTCTATACATACTCTATATTCTATACACACTCTATACATACTCTATATTCTATACACACTCTATACATACTCTATATTCTATACACACTCTATACATACTCTATACTCTATACACACTCTATACATACTCTATATTCTATACACACTCTATACACACTCTATATTCTATACACACTCTATACATACTCTATATTCTATACACACTCTATACATACTCTATATTCTATACACACTCTATACACACTCTATACATACTCTATACACACTCTATACATACTCTATATTCTATACACACTCTATACACACTCTATACACACTCTATACACACTCTATACATACTATATACATACTCTATATTCTATACACACTCTATACACACTCTATACACACTCTATACACACTCTATATTCTATACACACTCTATACACACTCTATACATACTCTATACACACTCTATACATACTCTATATTCTATACACACTCTATACACACTCTATACACACTCTATACACACTCTATACATACTATATACATACTCTATATTCTATACACACTCTATACACACTCTATACATACTATATACATACTCTATATTCTATACACACTCTATACATACTCTATATTCTATACACACTCTATACACACTCTATACATACTATATACATACTCTATATTCTATACACACTCTATACACACTCTATACATACTCTATATTCTATACACACTCTATACACACTCTATACATACTATATACATACTCTATATTCTATACACACTCTATACATACTATATACATACTATATACATACTCTATATTCTATACACACTCTATACACACTCTATACATACTATATACATACTCTATATTCTATACACACTCTATACATACTCTATATTCTATACACACTCTATACACACTCTATACATACTATATACATACTCTATATTCTATACACACTCTATACACACTCTATACATACTCTATATTCTATACACACTCTATACACACTCTATACATACTATATACATACTCTATACACACTCTATACATACTATATACATACTCTATATTCTATACACACTCTATACACACTCTATACATACTCTATATTCTATACACACTCTATACACACTCTATACACACTCTATACACACTCTATACATACTATATACATACTCTATATTCTATACACACTCTATACACACTCTATACACACTCTATACATACTCTATATTCTATACACACTCTATACACACTCTATACACACTCTATACATACTCTATATTCTATACACACTCTATACACACTCTATACACACTCTATACACACTCTATACATACTATATACATACTCTATATTCTATACACACTCTATACACACTCTATACATACTCTATACATACTATATACATACTCTATATTCTATACACACTCTATACACACTCTATACACACTCTATACATACTCTATACATACTATATACATACTCTATATTCTATACACACTCTATACACACTCTATACATACTCTATATTCTATACACACTCTATACACACTCTATACACACTCTATACATACTCTATACATACTATATACATACTCTATATTCTATACACACTCTATACACACTCTATACACACTCTATACATACTCTATATTCTATACACACTCTATACACACTCTATACACACTCTATACACACTCTATACATACTCTATACATACTATATACATACTCTATATTCTATACACACTCTATACACACTCTATACATACTCTATATTCTATACACACTCTATACACACTCTATACACACTCTATACACACTCTATACATACTATATACATACTCTATATTCTATACACACTCTATACACACTCTATACACACTCTATACATACTCTATATTCTATACACACTCTATACACACTCTATACACACTCTATACATACTCTATATTCTATACACACTCTATACACACTCTATACATACTATATACATACTCTATATTCTATACACACTCTGTACATACTCTATATTCTATACATACTCTATACATACTCTATACACTATACATACACTATACTCTATACATACTCTATACTCTATACACACTCTATACATACTCTATATGCTATACACACTCTATACACACTCTATACATACTATATACATACTCTATATTCTATACACACTCTATACACACTCTATACATACTCTATATTCTATACACACTCTATACACACTCTATACATACTATATACATACTCTATATTCTATACACACTCTATACACACTCTATACATACTCTATATTCTATACACACTCTATACACACTCTATACATACTATATACATACTCTATATTCTATACACACTCTATACATACTATATACATACTCTATACATACTCTATATTCTATACACACTCTATACACACTCTATACACACTCTATACATACTCTATATTCTATACATACTCTATACATACTCTATACACTATACATACACTATACTCTATACATACTCTATACTCTATACACCCTCTATACATACTATATACATACTATATACATACTCTATATGCTATACACACTCTATACATGCTCTATACACAATCTGTACATACTCTATATTCTATACATACTCTATACATACTCTATACTCTATACACCCTCTATACATACTATATACATACTATATACATACTCTATATTCTATACACACTCTATACATGCTCTATACACAATCTGTACATACTCTATATTCTATACATACTCTATACATACTCTATACACTATACATACACTATACTCTATACATACTCTATACTCTATACACCCTCTATACATACTATATACATACTATATACATACTCTATATGCTATACACACTCTATACACACTCTATACATACTATATACATACTCTATATGCTATACACACTCTATACACACTCTATACATACTATAAACATACTCTGTATTCTATACACACTCTATACATACTCTATACACACTCTATACATACTCTATATTCTACACATACTCTATACACTATACATACACTATACTCTACACATACTCTATACTCTATACACCCTCTATACATACTATATACATACTATATACATACTCTATATTCTATACACACTCTATACGCTACACACACTCTATACATACTCTATACATACTACATACATACTGTATATTCTATACACACTCTATACACTATACATACACTATACTCTATACATACTCTATACATACACTATACTCTATACATACTCTATACGCTATACACACTATATACATACTATATACATACTCTATATTATATACATACTCTATACACTATACATACACTATACTCTATACATACACTATACTCTAAACACACTCTATACGCTATACACACTCTATACATACTCTATATTCTATACATACTCTATACGCTATACATACTCTATACACACTCTATGCATACAATATACATACACTATACTCTATACATACTCTATACATACTATATACATACTCTATATTCTATACACCCTCTATACATACTCTATACATACTATATACATACTCTATATGCTATACACACTCTATACACACTCTATACATACTATATACATACTCTATATTCTATACACACTCTATACACACTCTATACACACTCTATACATACTCTATATTCTATACACACTCTATACACACTCTATACACACTCTATACACACTCTATACATACTCTATACATACTATATACATACTCTATATTCTATACACACTCTATACACACTCTATACACACTCTATACATACTCTATATTCTATACACACTCTATACACACTCTATACACACTCTATACACACTCTATACATACTCTATACATACTATATACATACTCTATATTCTATACACACTCTATACACACTCTATACATACTATATACATACTCTATATTCTATACACACTCTATACACACTCTATACATACTATATACATACTATATACATACTCTATATTCTATACACACTCTATACACACTCTATACATACTATATACATACTCTATATTCTATACACACTCTATACACACTCTATACATACTATATACATACTCTATACATACTATATACATACTCTATATTCTATACACACTCTATACACACTCTATACATACTATATACATACTCTATATTCTATACACACTCTATACACACTCTATACATACTATATACATACTCTATACACACTCTATACACACTCTATACATACTATATACATACTCTATACACACTCTATACACACTCTATACATACTATATACATACTCTATATTCTATACACACTCTATACATACTCTATATTCTATACACACTCTATACACACTCTATACATACTATATACATACTCTATACACACTCTATACACACTCTATACATACTCTATATTCTATACACACTCTATACACACTCTATACATACTATATACATACTCTATATTCTATACACACTCTATACACACTCTATACATACTATATACATACTCTATATTCTATACACACTCTATACATGCTCTATACACAATCTATACATACTCTATATTCTATACATACTCTATACATACTCTATACACTATACATACACTATACTCTATACATACTCTATACTCTATACACCCTCTATACATACTATATACATACTATATACATACTCTATATGCTATACACACTCTATACACACTCTATACACACTCTATACATACTATATACATACTCTATATGCTATACACACTCTATACACACTCTATACATACTATATACATACTCTGTATTCTATACACACTCTATACACTATACATACACTATACTCTACACATACTCTATACTCTATACACCCTCTATACATACTATATACATACTATATACATACTCTATATTCTATACACACTCTATACGCTACACACACTCTATACATACTCTATACATACTACATACATACTGTATATTCTATACACACTCTATACACTATACATACACTATACTCTATACATACTCTATACATACACTATACTCTATACATACTCTATACGCTATACACACTATATACATACTATATACATACTCTATATTATATACATACTCTATACACTATACATACACTATACTCTATACATACACTATACTCTAAACACACTCTATACGCTATACACACTCTATACATACTCTATATTCTATACATACTCTATACGCTATACATACTCTATACACACTCTATGCATACAATATACATACACTATACTCTATACACACTCTATACATACTATATACATACTCTATATTCTATACACACTCTATACATCTCTATACACAATCTATACATACTCTATATTCTATACACCCTCTATACATACTCTATACATACTATATACATACTCTATATGCTATACACACTCTATACACACTCTATACACACTCTATACATACTATATACATACTCTATATTCTATACACACTCTATACACACTCTATACACACTCTATACATACTCTATATTCTATACACACTCTATACACACTCTATACACACTCTATACACACTCTATACATATTCTATACATACTATATACATACTCTATATTCTATACACACTCTATACACACTCTATACATACTCTATATTCTATACACACTCTATACACACTCTATACACACTCTATACACACTCTATACATACTCTATACATACTATATACATACTCTATATTCTATACACACTCTATACACACTCTATACACACTCTATACATACTCTATATTCTATACACACTCTATACACACTCTATACACACTCTATACACACTCTATACATACTCTATACATACTATATACATACTCTATATTCTATACACACTCTATACACACTCTATACACACTCTATACACACTCTATACATACTCTATACATACTATATACATACTCTATATTCTATACACACTCTATACACACTCTATACACACTCTATACATACTCTATATTCTATACACACTCTATACACACTCTATACATACTCTATACACACTCTATACACACTCTATACATACTATATACATACTCTATATTCTATACACACTCTATACACACTCTATACATACTATATACATACTCTATATTCTATACACACTCGATACACACTCTATACATACTATATACATACTATATACATACTCTATATGCTATACACACTCTATACACACTCTATACACACTCTATACATACTCTATACATACTATATACATACTCTATATGCTATACACACTCTATACACACTCTATACACACTCTATACATACTATATACATACTCTATATTCTATACACACTCTATACACACTCTATACATACTATATACATACTCTATATTCTATACACACTCGATACACACTCTATACATACTATATACATACTATATACATACTCTATATTCTATACACACTCTATACACACTCTATACATACTATATACATACTCTATATTCTATACACACTCTATACATACTATATACATACTCTATACATACTATATACATACTCTATATTCTATACACACTCTATACACACTCTATACATACTATATACATACTCTATATTCTATACACACTCTATACACACTCTATACATACTATATACATACTCTATACACACTCTATACATACTATATACATACTCTATATTCTATACACACTCTATACATACTCTATATTCTATACACACTCTATACACACTCTATACATACTATATACATACTCTATATTCTATACACACTCTATACACACTCTATACATACTCTATATTCTATACACACTCTATACACACTCTATACATACTATATACATACTCTATATTCTATACACACTCTATACACACTCTATACATACTCTATATTCTATACACCCTCTATACACACTCTATACATACTATATACATACTCTATATTCTATACACACTCTATACATACTCTATATTCTATACATACTCTATACATACTCTATACACTATACATACACTATACTCTATACATACTCTATACTCTATACACCCTCTATACATACTATATACATACTATATACATACTCTATATGCTATACACACTCTATACACACTCTATACATACTATATACATACTCTATATGCTATACACACTCTATACACACTCTATACATACTATATACATACTCTATATTCTATACACACTCTATACGCTACACACACTCTATACATACTCTATACATACTACATACATACTGTATATTCTATACACACTCTATACACTATACATACACTATACTCTATACATACTCTATACATACACTATACTCTATACATACTCTATACGCTATACACACTATATACATACTATATACATACTCTATATTATATACATACTCTATACACTATACATACACTATACTCTATACATACACTATACTCTAAACACACTCTATACGCTATACACACTCTATACATACTCTATATTCTATACATACTCTATACGCTATACATACTCTATACACACTCTATGCATACAATATACATACACTATACTCTATACACACTCTATACATACTATATACATACTCTATATTCTATACACACTCTATACATCTCTATACACAATCTATACATACTCTATATTCTATACACCCTCTATACATACTCTATACATACTATATACATACTCTATATGCTATACACACTCTATACACACTCTATACACACTCTATACATACTATATACATACTCTATATTCTATACACACTCTATACACACTCTATACACACTCTATACATACTCTATATTCTATACACACTCTATACACACTCTATACACACTCTATACACACTCTATACATACTCTATACATACTATATACATACTCTATATTCTATACACACTCTATACACACTCTATACATACTCTATATTCTATACACACTCTATACACACTCTATACACACTCTATACACACTCTATACATACTCTATACATACTATATACATACTCTATATTCTATACACACTCTATACACACTCTATACACACTCTATACATACTCTATATTCTATACACACTCTATACACACTCTATACACACTCTATACACACTCTATACATACTCTATACATACTATATACATACTCTATATTCTATACACACTCTATACACACTCTATACACACTCTATACACACTCTATACATACTCTATACATACTATATACATACTCTATATTCTATACACACTCTATACACACTCTATACACACTCTATACATACTCTATATTCTATACACACTCTATACACACTCTATACATACTCTATACACACTCTATACACACTCTATACATACTATATACATACTCTATATTCTATACACACTCTATACACACTCTATACATACTATATACATACTCTATATTCTATACACACTCTATACACACTCGATACACACTCTATACATACTATATACATACTATATACATACTCTATATGCTATACACACTCTATACACACTCTATACACACTCTATACATACTCTATACATACTATATACATACTCTATATGCTATACACACTCTATACACACTCTATACACACTCTATACATACTATATACATACTCTATATTCTATACACACTCTATACACACTCTATACATACTATATACATACTCTATATTCTATACACACTCGATACACACTCTATACATACTATATACATACTATATACATACTCTATATTCTATACACACTCTATACACACTCTATACATACTATATACATACTCTATATTCTATACACACTCTATACATACTATATACATACTCTATACATACTATATACATACTCTATATTCTATACACACTCTATACACACTCTATACATACTATATACATACTCTATATTCTATACACACTCTATACACACTCTATACATACTATATACATACTCTATACACACTCTATACATACTATATACATACTCTATATTCTATACACACTCTATACATACTCTATATTCTATACACACTCTATACACACTCTATACATACTATATACATACTCTATATTCTATACACACTCTATACACACTCTATACATACTCTATATTCTATACACACTCTATACACACTCTATACATACTATATACATACTCTATATTCTATACACACTCTATACACACTCTATACATACTCTATATTCTATACACCCTCTATACACACTCTATACATACTATATACATACTCTATATTCTATACACACTCTATACATACTCTATATTCTATACATACTCTATACATACTCTATACACTATACATACACTATACTCTATACATACTCTATACTCTATACACCCTCTATACATACTATATACATACTATATACATACTCTATATGCTATACACACTCTATACACACTCTATACATACTATATACATACTCTATATGCTATACACACTCTATACACACTCTATACATACTATATACATACTCTGTATTCTATACACACTCTATACATACTCTATACACACTCTATACATACTCTATATTCTACACATACTCTATACACTATACATACACTATACTCTACACATACTCTATACTCTATACACCCTCTATACATACTATATACATACTATATACATACTCTATATTCTATACACACTCTATACGCTACACACACTCTATACATACTCTATACATACTACATACATACTGTATATTCTATACACACTCTATACACTACACATACACTATACTCTATACATACTCTATACATACACTATACTCTATACATACTCTATACGCTATACACACTATATACATACTATATACATTCTCTATATTATATACATACTCTATACACTATACATACACTATACTCTATACATACACTATACTCTAAACACACTCTATACGCTATACACACTCTATACATACTCTATATTCTATACATACTCTATACGCTATACATACTCTATACACACTCTATATTCTATACATACTCTATACACAATCTATACATACTCTATATTCTATACATATTCTATACATACTCTATACGCTATACATACTCTATACACACTCTATGCATACAATATACATACACTATACTCTATACATACTCTATACATACTCTACACGCTATACACACTCTATACATACTCTATACTCTATACACACTCTATACATACTCTATACTCTATACACACTCTATACGCTATACACACTCTATACATACTCTACACATACTATATACATACTATATATGCTATACACACTCTATACATACTCTATACTCTATACACACTCTATACATACTCTATACTCTATACACACTCTATACGCTATACACACTCTATAAATACTCTATACATACTATATACATACTCTATATTCTATACATACTCCATACACTATACATACACTATACTCTATACATACTCTATACGCTATACATACTCTATAGTCTATACACACTCTATACATACGCTATACATACTATATACATACTATATACTCTATACATACTCTATACACACTCTATACTCTATACATACTCTATACTCTATACACACTCTATACATACTCTATACTCTATACATACTCTATACTTTATAAACACTCTATACATACTCTATACATACTATATACATACTCTATAATATATACACACTCTATACATACTCTATGCATACTATATACATACTATATACATACTATACACATACTCTATATTCTATACATACTCTATACACTATACATACCCTATACTCTCTACACACTCTATACGCTATACATACTCTATAGTCTATACACACTCTATACATACGCTATACATACTATATACATACTATATACTCTATACATACTCTATACTCTATACACACTCTATACATACTCTATACTCTATACACACTCTATACACACTCTATACATACTATATACATACTCTATAATCTATACACACTCTATACATACTCTATGCATACTATATACATACTATATACATACTATACACATACTCTATATTCTATACATACTCTATACACTATACATACCCTATACTCTCTACACACTCTATACTCTATACATACTCTATACTCTATACATACTCTATACTCTATACATACACTATACTCTATACATACTCTCTACGCTATACATACTCTATACTCTCTCCATACTCTATACATACTCTATACGCTATACATACTCTATATGCTATACATACTCTATACTCTATACATACTATATATTCTATATATACTTTATATTCTATACATACTCTATACACACTCTATACTCTATACATACTCTGCACTCTATACATACTCTGTACATACTCCATATGCTATGCATACTCTATATATACTCTATACACTATACATACTCTATACTCTCTACATACTCTATACATACTCTATATGCTATACACACCCTATATATACTTTATACAGACTCTATACATACTCTATACTCTATACATACTCTATACTCTTATACATACTCTATACTCTTATACATACTCTATACTCTATACATACTCTATACATACTATATACACTATACACACTCTATAAATACTATATACTCTATATATACTCTATACATACTATATACTCTATACATACTCTACTCTATACTCTATACATGCTCTATAAATGTTCAATACTCTATACATACTATATACATACTCAATAGTCTATACACACTATATACATACTCTGTACTCTATACATACTCTATACATATTCTATAAATACTCTATGAAGATATCTCTCTATAGACCACGGACCACACTATGCTCTGGGTAGGTCTAACCTTAATGAAGACCCCGACAGCCATAGAAAATCAGAGAGAGAGAGAGAGAAAGACAGACCTAGAAAATCAGAGCGAGAGAGAGAGAGACACATAGAAAATCAAAGCAATAGAGAGAGAGAGAGAGAGAGAGAGAGAAAATCAGAGAGAGAGAGAGAGACATAGAACATCAGAGAGAGAGAGAGAGAGAGACAGATATAAAGAATCAGAGAGAGAGAGAGAGAGAGAGAGACAGATATCGAGAATCAGAGAGAGAGAGAGAGAGAGAGAGAGCGATAGCTACAGAAACAGAGGGAGAAGAAGGAGAGAGCGAAAGACAGACAGATTATCAGAGCAATACAGAGAGAGAGAGAGACATAAAGAGATATGTGGGCAAGACAAAGAAGGTGGTCAATGTCCTCACATCATCCCATTATACCCCCTGCTGCCTCCCTCGGCCCAGCGGCTGCCATGGCTACCCAGCCCCCAGCCCCAGTCAGACACGGACCATATAATACAATGGACAGGAATCTGTAGTTTATGGGACCAATAATGCCATGGAGAGGAAGACCCTACCTACCTCCCACCTAGCCCCATACGCTCCCGTGTTTACCCACCGATCCCTTCAGTCCGACCGCCACGACGAGAAGCAATAAGCATAAATGAAGGCAGGAGGTAAAGGGGGACCCATCAATCCCCAACAAGGCCAGAGAGAGCCAGCACTGAACGGGACAGCGGCGGGGTTGAGTAACGCTCCATCGTCCAGCCCCATTATACAGCAGTCTGGAGCATGTGGAGCCGTATGAGAGGGTCGTGGAGTATGTCACGGTCTTGCTCTCCTCCCCAGATGGGAGGGGGCTGAGCACAGCTGGACAGCATTCCTATGTCCTGTCCTGAAGACTGGTCAGAGACCTGGTCGGAGGGTGCCAGAATAACAACCTCTCCCTCAATGTAACCAAGACTAAGGAGATGATTGTGGACTACAGGAAAAACAGGACCGAGCACGTCCCCCATTCTCATCGACGGGGCTGCAGTGGAGCAGGTTGAGAGCTTCAAATTCCTTGGTGTCCACATCAACAAACTAGATTGGTCCAAACACACCAAGACAGTTGTGAAGAGGGCACGACAAAGCCGATTCCCCCTCAGGAAACTGAAAAGATTTGGCATGGGTCCTGAGATCCTCAAAAGGTTCTACAGCTGCAACATCGAGAGCATCCTGAGCGGTTGCATCACTGCCTGGTACGGCAATTACTCGGCCTCCGACCGCAAGGCACTACAGAGAGTAGTGGGTACGGTCCAGCACATCACTGGGGCAAAGCTTCCTGCCATCCAGGACCTCTATACTATTATTTGTTTGATTGTGTGCACTGTTGTTTATTGAGTCCCTGATCTTAGCGAGACAATGCGATAGTAGGACAACACAAATAGACCTGATTAGCAGATAGTCAGGGTCTCTATACTAGACTCAGCGGTCTACAAGCCAGAGGAGCTCTCAGCAGGTAACCCCTTTCAACAGTCAGACTGTAGACAGAGACAGAGACAGACAACAGACAGCAGTATAGACAGAGACAGAGACAGTCAACTGACAGCAGTATAGACAGAGACAGAGACAGTCAACAGACAGCAGTATAGACAGAGACAGTCAACAGACGCAAGTATAGACAGAGACTCTCAACTGACAGCAGTATAGACAGAGACAGTCAACAGACAGCAGTATAGACAGAGACAGAGACAGACAGCAGACAGCAGTATAGACAGAGACAGTCAACTAACAGCAGTATAGACAGAGACAGTCAACAGACAGCACTATAGACAGAGACAGTCAACAGACAGCAGTATAGACAGAGACAGTCAACAGACAGCACTGTAGACAGAGACAGTCAACTGACAGCAGTATAGACAGAGACAGAGACAGACAGCAGTATAGACAGAGACATAGACAGACAGCAGTATAGACAGAGACAGAGACAGACAGCAGTATAGACAGAGACAGAGACAGTCAACTGACAGCAGTATAGACAGAGACAGTCAACAGACAGCAGTATAGACAGAGACAGTCAACTGACAGTAGTATAGACAGAGACAGAGACAGTCAACTGACAGCAGTATAGACAGAGACAGAGACAGAGACAGACAGCAGTATAGACAGAGACAGAGACAGAGACAGACAGCAGTATAGACAGAGACAGAGACAGACAGCAGTATAGACAGAGACAGAGACAGTCAACTGACAGCAGTATAGACAGAGACAGAGACAGTCAGCAATATAGACAGAGACAGAGCCAGCAGGCACACTTCACTCGTCATCTCCACAATGGCCTCTGACCCCTCTCTAACAGCCGGCTCTGTTCAGGGTGATGCTGTCGACATTGGAGTGAGTGTTGAAGGCCTTGAAAACAGGCAGTAGTGAAGCTGTAAGTGGGGGACGGGGGAGGAGTGGGGGCTCTGTAAAGGGAGAGACGTGGAGAGACAGGGAGAGACACAGGGAAAGAGACAGGGAGAGACACAGGGAAAGAGACAGGAGAGACAGACAGAAAGAGGTAGATGTAGAGAGAGGTAGAGTTACAGCCTTTTTCTAAAATGGACTAAAACAATTTTGAAAAATCCTCAGCAATCTACACACAATATCCCCTAAAGACAAAGCAAAAACAGGTTTATAGAAATTTTAGCAAATGTATTAAAGATAAAAAAACAAATACTTTATTTACATAATTATTATTTATTTACAAAAGTATTCAGACTCTTTGCTATGAGACTGGAAATTGTGGTCAGGTGCATCCTGTTTCCATTGATCATCCTTGAGATGTTTCTACAACTTGATTGGAGTCCACCTGTGGTAAATTCAATTGATTGGACATGATTTGGAAAGGCACGCACCTGGCTATATAAGGTCCCACAGTTGACAGTGCATGTCAGAGCAAAAACCAAGTCATGAGGTTGAAGGAATTGTCCTTAGTGCTCCGAGACAGGATTGGGTCGAATTCTGCACCATTGAAGGTCCCCAAGAACACAATGCCCTCCATCATTCTTAAATGGAAGAAGTTTGGAACCACAAAGACTCTTCCTAGAGCTGGCCGGCCAGACCAAATTGAGCAATCGGCGGAGAACGGCCTTGGTCAGGGAGGTGACCAAGAACCATCTCTGCAGCACTCCACCAATCAGGCCTTCATGGTAGAGTAGCCAGACGGAAGCCACTCCTCAGTAAAAGGCATATGACAGCCTGCTTGGAGTTTGCCAAAAGGCACCTAAAGGACTCTCAGACCATGAGAAACAAGATTCTCTGGTCTAATGAAACCAATATTACATTTTTTGGTCTGAATGCCAAGTGTCACGTCTGGAGGAAACCTGGCTCCATCTCTACGGTGGCAGCATCATGCTGTGGGCATGTTTTAGAGGCAGGAACTAGGAGACTAGTCAGGATCGAGGCAAAGGTGAATGGAGCAAAGTACAGCGAGATCCTTGATGAAAACCTGCTCCAGATCGTTCAGGACCTCAGACTGGGGCGAAGGTTCACCTTCCAACAGGACAATGACCCTAAGCACACAGCCAAGACAATGCAGGAGTGGCTTCGGGACAAGTCCCTGAATGCCCTTGATTGGCCCAGTCAGACCCCGGACTTGAACCCGATCTAACATCTCTGGAGAGACCTGAAAATAGCTGTGGAGCGACGCTCCCCATTCAACCTGATAGAGCTTGAG
Organism: Oncorhynchus mykiss; assembly: GCF_013265735.2. NCBI lineage: Eukaryota > Metazoa > Chordata > Actinopteri > Salmoniformes > Salmonidae > Oncorhynchus > Oncorhynchus mykiss. Next base: position 49,320,526 of record NC_048586.1, on the reverse strand, counting down.
ATGATCTGCAGAGAAAAATGGAGAAACTCCCCAAATAAAGGTGTGCCAAGCTTGTAGCGTCATACCCAAGAAGACTCGAGGCTGTAATCGCTGACAATGGTGCTTCAACAAAGTACAGAGTAAAGGGTCTGAATACTTATGTAAATCTGATATTTCAGTTTATTTTTTATTTAAAAATCTGCAAACATTTCTAAAAACCTGTTCTGCTTTGTCATTATGGGGTTATTTTTGTCATTGTCATTATTGTGATGACATTATGGGGTATTGTGATGTCATTATGGGGTATTGTGATGTCATTATGGGGTATTGTGATGTCGTTATGGGGTATTGTCATTGTCATTATTGTGATGACATTATGGGGTATTGTGATGTCGTTATGGGGTATTGTGATGTCATTATGGGGTATTGTGATGTCGTTATGGGGTATTGTGATGTCGTTATGGGGTATTGTCATGTCATTAGGGGGTATTGTGATGTCATTATGGGGTATTGTTTGTAGATTGATGAGGGAGAAAAATAATGTACTACATTTCTGAATAAGGCTCTAACGTAACAAAATGTCGAAACACTCAAGAGGTCTGAAAACTTTATATTCTGAGGCTGATCAGACACTAATCTGAACCATTGGAGAAATACAGGAACAGAGAGCACGGGGTCAGCTGGTCAGGTCACTACCACAGTAACACACTGTAAACTAGATAGCTACATGTTCGATTATTGAGGGTTGTGTGTGTGTGTGTGTGTGTGTTGGTTAAGAAGCTCTAGCAGCAGTTACTCATGTGAAATGACTGAATATACGGTATGTATCATCTCCATTTAATCATGTGATGCTCGGAGGAAGAGAACGGGAAGAGACACGGAGAGATACTGAACGGGAAGAGACATGGATAGAGACTGAACGGGAAGAGACACAGAGAGAGACTGAACGGGAAGAGAGAATGAATGGGAAGAGAGACTGAATGGGAAGAGACACGGAGAGAGAATGAACGGGAAGAGACACGGAGAGAGACTGAACGGGAAGAGAGAATGAATGGGAAGAGAGACTGAATGGGAAGAGACACGGAGAGAGAGTGAACGGGAAGAGACACGGAGAGAGACTGAACGGGAAGAGACACGGAGAGAGACTGAACGGGAAGAGACACGGAGAGAGACTGAACGGGAAGAGACATGGAGAGAGACTGAACGGGAAGAGACACAGAGAGACTGAAAGGGAAGAGACACGGAGAGAGACTGAACGGGAAGAGGCACGGAGAGAGACTGAACGGGAAGAGAGACTGAGAGATACTGAATGGGAAGACACATGGAGAGAGACTGAACGGGAAGAGAGAATTAATGGGAAGAGAGACTGAATGGGAAGAGACACGGAGAGAGACTGAACGGGAAGGGACACGGAGAGAGACTGAACGGGAAGAGACACGGAGAGATACTGAACGGGAAGAGAGACTGAATGGGAAGAGACACGGGGAAAGACTGAACGGGAAGAGACACGGAGAGAGACTGAACGGAAAGAGACACGGAGAGAGACTGAACGGGAAGAGAGACTGAATGGGAAGAGACACGGAGAGAGACTGAACGGGAAGAGACACGGAGAGAGACTGAACGGGAAGAGAGACTGAATGAGAAGAGACACGGAGAGAGACTGAACGGGAAGAGAGACTGAACGGGATGAGACATGGAGAGAGACTGAACGGGAAGAGACATGGAGAGAGACTGAACGGGAAGAGAGACTGAATGGGAAGAGACACGGAGAGAGACTGAACAGGAAGAGACACAGAGAGAGACTGAACAGGAAGAGACATGGAGATAGACTAAACGGGAAGAGACACGGAGAGAGACTGAACGGGAAGAGACACAGAGAGAGACTGAACGGGAAGAGACACGGAGAGAGACTGAACGGGAAGAGACACAGAGAGAGACTGAACGGGAAGAGACACGGAGAGAGACTGAACGGGAAGAGACACGGAGAGAGACTGAACGGGAAGAGAGACAGAACTTGATGAGACACGGATAGATACTGAACGGGAAGAGACACGGAGAGAGACTGAACGGGAAGAGACACGGAGAGAGACTGAACAGGAAGAGACATGGAGATAGACTAAACGGGAAGAGACACGGAGAGAGACTGAACGGGAAGAGACACAGAGAGAGACTGAACGGGAAGAGACACGGAGAGAGACTGAACGGGAAGAGACACAGAGAGAGACTGAACCGGAAGAGACACGGAGAGAGACTGAACGGGAAGAGACACGGAGAGAGACTGAACGGGAAGAGAGACTGAATGGGAAGAGACACGAAGAGAGACTGAACGGGAAGAGACACGGAGAGAGACTGAATGGGAAGAGACACAGAGAGAGACTGAACGGGAAGAGACACGGAGAGAGACTGAACGGGAAGAGAGAATGAATGGGAAGAGAGACTGAATGGGAAGAGACACGGAGAGAGAGTGAACGGGAAGAGACACGGAGAGAGACTGAACGGGAAGAGACACGGAGAGAGACTGAACGGGAAGAGAGACTGAACGGGATGAGACATGGAGAGAGACTGAACGGGAAGAGAGACTGAATGGGAAGAGACACGGAGAGAGACTGAACAGGAAGAGACACGGAGAGAGACTAAACAGGAAGAGACATGGAGATAGACTAAACGGGAAGAGACACGGAGAGAGACTGAACGGGAAGAGACACAGAGAGAGACTGAACGGGAAGAGACACGGAGAGAGACTGAACGGGAAGAGACACGGAGAGAGACTGAACGGGAAGAGAGACTGAATGGGAAGAGACACGAAGAGAGACTGAACGGGAAGAGACACGGAGAGAGACTGAATGGGAAGAGACACAGAGAGAGACTGAACGGGAAGAGACACGGAGAGACACTGAACGGGAAGAGACACGGAGAGAGACTGAACGGGAAGAGACACGGAGAGAGACTGAACGGGAAGAGACACAGAGAGAGACTGAACGGGAAGAGACACGGAGAGAGACCGAACGGGAAGAGACACAGAGAGACTGAAAGGGAAGAGACACGGAGAGAGACTGAACGGGAAGAGACACGGAGAGAGACTGAACGGGAAGAGAGACTGAATGGGAAGAGACACGCAGAGATACTGAACGGGAAGAGACACGGAGAGAGACTGAACGGGAAGAGACACGGAGAGAGACTGAACGGGAAGAGAGACTGAATGGGAAGAGACACGGAGAGAGACTGAACGGGAAGAGACACAGAGAGAGACTGAACGGGAAGAGAGACTGAACTTGATGAGACACGGAGAGATACTGAACGGGAAGAGACACGGAGAGAGACTGAACGGGAAGAGACACGGAGAGAGACTGAACGGGAAGAGACACGGAGAGAGACTGAACGGGAAGAGACACGGAGAGAGACTGAACGGGAAGAGACATGGAGAGAGACTGAACGGGAAGAGACATGAAGAGAGACTGAACGGGAAGAGACACGGAGAGAGACTGAACGGGAAGAGACATGAAGAGAGACTGAACGGGAAGAGACATGGAGAGAGACTGAATGGGAAGAGACACGGAGCGAGACTGAACGGGAATAGACATGGAGAGAGACTGAATGGGAAGAGACATGAAGAGAGACTGAATGGGAAGAGACACGGAGAGAGACTGAACGGGAAGAGACACGGAGAGAGACTGAATGGGAAGAGACACGGAGAGAGACTGAATGGGAAGAGACATGAAGAGAGACTGAATTGGAAGAGACACAGAGAGAGACTGAACGGGAAGAGACAGAAAGAGACTGAACGGGAAGAGACAGAAAGAGACTGAACGGGAAGAAACACGGAGAGGCTGTTGAACACAGAGATAAAAGAGGCCTAAGAGAATACCTTAAAGGAAAGCAGTCTGACAACAACAAGCTCTCTTAGTAAACATAAATTATTACAAACAGATCAATACTACCGGTGTTATTAATAGCAGTGTTGTGAAATAGCCTCACTGACTGAAGATGACTCACCTGTCCATTTCTTTACCTTCCCTGTCCCTCGCTGGCCTTCCTTGGCCTTCCCTGTCCCTCGCTGGCCTTCCTTGGCCTTCCCTGTCCTTCCCTGGCCTTCCCTGGCCTTCCTTGGCCTTCCCTGGCCTTCCTTCGACATCCATGGCCTTCCCTGGCCTTCCTTGGCCCTCCTTGACCTTCCTTGGCCTTCCTTGGCCTTCCTTGGCCTTACTTGGCCTTCCCTGTCCCTCACTGGCCTTCCTTGGCCTTCCCTGGCCTTCCTTGGCCTTCCCTGGTCTTCCCTGGTCTTCCTTGGCCTTCCTTGGTCTTCCTTTCCCTTCATAGAATAGCTAATACTGACTACATTTTCCTGACTCTCCAAGCCCAGGGTCTTCGATAGAGAGACAGCAGAACAGAGGAGGGTGACGGGGCAGACAGAGGAGGAAGAGAGGGAGAGGAGAGGGACAGACAGACAGAGGAGGAATAGAGGGAGAGGAGAGGGACAGACAGACAGAGGAGGAAGAGAGGGAGAGGAGAAGGACAGACAGACAGAGGAGTTTGGGAGAGAAGAGGAAATGAGTGTTGTCAGGGGCTTTGCTGTCTGTGGTGAAAGGGCTTGTTGTGGTTATGTTTTAGATATGGCTGCCTCTCCTTCAGCCTGGGCTGTCTGCTGCTGTTGCAGTAGGGAGAGAAATATGGAGAGAGGGAGAGAGAGAGAGAGACTAAAGGCTCATTTGGGAGCTGAGAGACACATCCCACCCACAGACTTTCTGGGACAGCTCCAGATAATTACCAGGCATTTATTAATTAGTCTTAATGTGGCTGAGCAGGGGATGGTGGGATGGGGAGATGAGAGGGGAGGAGAGGGGAGAGGAGAGGAGAGGAGGAGGGGTTGGAAGGATGAGGAGAGGAGAGGAGAGGGGTTGGAAGGATGGGGAGAGGAGAGGAGAGGAGGAGGAGTTGGAAGGATGGGGAGAGGAGGGGATGTGGAGAGGATGAGGGGATGTGGAGAGGATGAGGAGAGGATGGAGGAATGAGTGGATGTGGAGAGGAAAGGATGGAGGGATGAGAGGATTTGGAGAGGGTTGGGAGAGGGGGAGAGGAGAGGATGGAGGGATGAAGGGATGTGTAGAGGATGAGGGGATGTGGAGAGGGTTGGGAGAGGGGAGATGAGCGGAGGATAGGGAGACGAGGAGAGGAGAAGAGGTGGATGTGGAGAGGAGGGGCAGAGGATGGAGGGATGAGGGGATGTGTAGATGATGAGGGGATGTGCAGAGGGTTGGGAGACGGGGAGATGAGAGGAGGATAGGGAGACGAGGACAGGAGAAGAGGTGGATGTGGAGAGGAGGGGCAGAGGGGGAGATGAGAGGAGGATAGGGAGACAAGGAGAGGAGAAGAGGTGGAAGTGGAGAGGAGGGGCAGAGGGGGAGATGAGAGGAGGATAGGGAGATGAGGAGAGGAGAAGAGGTGGATGTGGAGAGGAGGGGCAGAGGATGGAGGGATGAGGGGATGTGGAGAGGGTTGGGAGAGGGGGAGATGAGAGGAGGATATGGAGACGAGGAGAGGAGAAGAGGTGGATGTGGAGAGGAGGGGCAGAGGATGGAGGGATTAGATTTCTTTAAAAAGTTATGCTCAGTGTTCACATCAAAACAAATTAAGGAAAAGGAGAGGAAATTAAGTAGAGAGGGAGAGGTAGAGGAGAAGAAACGATAAGAGAGTTCTCTGAGCCCATCGCTCGGACCACTTCCCCCCTCTCCCTCAAGGACAAGAACCCCATTGCAAATATGTGGTTTGAATTGAAGAGAGCCAATCCATAAGCACAGAAGAAGAATGATATCAAGGATCTGGACAGATTCCGTATGGAGCACTGGTCTAAGAACCCCATTGTGTCCTTGCAAGGGGAGGGTGCTGGAGCACTGGTCTAAGAACCCCATTGTGTCCTTGCAAGGGGAGGGTGCTGGAGCACTGGTCTAAGAACCCCATTGTGTCCTTGCAAGGGGAGGGTGCTGGAGCACTGGTCTAAGAATCCCATTGTGTCCTTGCTAGAGGAGGGTGCTGGAGCACTGGTCTAAGAATCCCATTGTGTCCTTGCAAGGGGAGGGTGCTGGAGCACTGAAAACAGGGGTGCCAATCATTTTTGAACCCTATCTTTATATTGATTACTTACTTGTTCAACAAGATATCTTTATCTGAGCAATTGTATTAGTATAAAATAATATATTATTCAATTTGTTTCTAAATTTCTAATAAAATATAGCTCAGTATACTGAATTATTCATTTGAGTACTTTTTTGCAGATTTTTTTCAAGGGACAAAGATAAATCTACGTTGCGTAGTAGGACCTTAATGTCTGTCTGGCAGGCAGGAAGGCAGGCAGGTAGGCAGGCAGGCAGACAGGCAGGCAGGCAGACAGACAGACAGACAGACAGACAGACAGACAGCAGCTTAGTGACAGACGAGGTGAGACCCTGCTATTCAGGTACAGTTGCCTAACATGCAGTCCTGTCCTCTCAGCTGTCCTCGGCATGTATTGCAGTTCCACTGACCTCCAACTTCTGGTTGCCCCCCCCCCCCAGAGCCAATAATGACCTTGTCAGAAAGACCAAAGCCCGTTCAGCAGGATGCATCATTGGGCCTGCGGTGAGAGGCCAGGGGCCTTCAGGGGTCATAAACCCAGGAGCTGTCTGTCTGAAATGGTATCTTATTCTGACCCTGGCTGTCCCGGCAATAGCTGCACCTCCCTCACCTCCTCTAAATGGTATCTTATTTTGACCCTGGCTGTCCCGGGGATATCTGCACCTTCCTCACCTCCTCTAAATGGATGCTTTTTTTAAACTGTTGCATAGTGTGTAGAATAGATGTGGTACCTTGTATCTACATGATACAGGTGGGTTGAGGACACATGTCTAGACTGTAAACCTTCTTCCCCCCCCTGGTACCTTATATGCAGCTGTCTAATCTTTACGGAATTTTAGTCCTGGGTTAAAACCTGTTGAGTGTAGGGGGCAGTATTTTGATGTTTGGATGAAAAACTTACCCAAATTAAATTGCCTATTTCTCAGGCCCAGAATCTCGAATCTGCATATAATTGTCAGAATAGGATAGAAAACATTCTAAAGTTTCCAAAACTGTCAAAATATTGTCTGTGAGTATAACAGAAGTGATGTTGCAGGAGAAAACCAGGAAGTGATATTTTTCTTGAACGCTCTCTGTTCCATAGTCTGCCTTCGCTCCATTTAAAGGGATATCAACCAGATTCCTTTTCCTATGGCTTCCCCATGGTGTGTACAGTCTGAAGACATAGTTTCAGGCTTTTATTTTGAAAAATGAGTGAGAAAGATCACATCGCGTCAGTGGATGGCTGGGTGCCAGTAGAGTTTTGCATGTGCAACAGTTTGGAGCAGACGTTCTCTCCTATTGAAGAAGCTACAGTCCCGGTTGATATATTATAGATTATATGTTGTAAAAAAACTACCTGAGGATTGGTTATAAATCAAATCAAATCAAATCAAATGTATTTATATAGCCCTTCGTACATCAGCTGATATCTCAAAGTACTGTACAGAAACCCAGCCTAAAACCCCAAACAGCAAGCAATGCAGGTGTAGAAGCACGGTGGCTAGGAAAAACTCCCTAGAAAGGCCAAAACCTAGGAAGAAACCTAGAGAGGAACCAGGCTATGTGGGGTGGCCAGTCCTCTTCTGGCTGTGCCGGGTAGAGATTATAACAGAACATGGTCAAGATGTTCAAATGTTCATAAATGACCAGCATGGTCGAATAATAATAAGGCAGAACAGTTGAAACTGGAGCAGCAGCAAAGTCAGGTGGACTGGGGACAGCAAGGAGTCATCATGTCAGGTATTCCTGGGGCATGGTCCTAGGGCTCAGGTCCTCCGAGAGAGAGAAAGAAAGAGAGAATTAGAGAGAGCATATGTGGGATGGCCAGTCCTCTTCTGGCTGTGCCGGGTGGAGATTATAACAGAACAAGGCCCAGATGTTCAAATGTTCATAAATGACCAGCATGGTCGAATAATAATAAGGCAGAACAGTTGAAACTGGAGCAGCAGCACGGCCAGGTGGACTGGGGACAGCAAGGAGTCATCATGTCAGGTAGTCCTGGGGCATGGTCCTAGGGCTCAGGTCCTCCGAGAGAGAGAAAGAGAGAAGGAGAGAATTAGAGAACGCACACTTAGATTCACACAGGACACCGAATAGAACAGGAGAAGTACTCCAGATATAACAAACTGACCCTAGCCCCCCGACACATAAACTACTGCAGCATAAATACTGGAGGCTGAGACAGGAGGGGTCAGGAGACACTGTGGCCCCATCCGAGGACACCCCCGGACAGGGCCAAACAGGAAGGATATAACCCCACCCACTTTGCCAAAGCACAGCCCCCACACCACTAGAGGGATATCTTCAACCACCAACTTACCAACCTGAAACAAGGCTGAGTATAGCCCACAAAGACCTCCGCCACGGCACAACCCAAGGGGGGGGGCGCCAACCCAGACAGGATGACCACATCAGTGAATCAACCCACTCAGGTGACGCACCCCCTCCAGGGACGGCATGAGAGAGCCCCAGTAAGCCAGTGACTCAGCCCCTGTAATAGGGTTAAAGGCAGAGAATCCCAGTGGAAAGAGGGGAACCGGCCAGGCAGAGACAGCAAGGGTGGTTCGTTGCTCCAGAGTCTTTCCGTTCACCCTCCCACTCCTGGGCCAGACTACACTCAATCATGTGACCCACTGAAGAGATGAGTCTTCAGTAGAGACTTAAAGGTTGAGACCGAGTTTGCGTCTCTGACATGGGTAGGCAGACCGTTCCATAAAAATGGAGCTCTATAGGAGAAAGCCCTGCCTCCAGCTGTTTGCTTAGAAATTCTAGGGACATTAGGAGGCCTGCGTCTTGTGACCTTAGCGTACGTGTAGGTATGTACGGCAGGACCAAATCAGAGAGATAGGTAGGAGCAAGCCCATGTAATGCTTTGTAGGTTAGCAGTAAAACCTTGAAATCAGCCCTTGCTTTGACAGGAAGCCAGTGTATAGAGGCTAGCACTGGAGTAATATGATCAAATGTTTTGGTTCTAGTCAGGATTCTAGCAGCCGTATTTAGCACTAACTGAAGTTTATTTAGTGCTTTATCCGGGTAGCCGGAAAGTAGAGCATTGCAGTAGTCTAACCTAGAAGTGACAAAAGCATGGATTAATTTCTCTGCATCATTTTTGGGCAGAAAGTTTCTGATTTTTGCAATGTTACGTAGATGGAAAAAAGCTGTCCTTGAAATGGTCTTGATATGTTCTTCAAAAGAGAGATCAGGGTCCAGAGTAACGCCGAGGTCCTTCACAGTTTTATTTGAGACGACTGTACAACCATTAAGATTAATTGTCAGATTCAACAGAAGATCTCTTTGTTTCTTGCGACCTAGAACAAGCATCTCTGTTTTGTCCGAGTTTAAAAGTAGAACGTTTGCAGCCATCCACTTCCTTATGTCTGAAACACATTCTTCTAGCAAGGGCAATTTTGGGGCTTCACCATGTTTCATTGAAATGTACAGCTGTGTGTCATCCGCATAGCAGTGAAACTTAACATTATGTTTTCAAATAACATCCCCAAGAGGTAAAATATATAGTGAAAACAATAGTGGTCCTAAAACGGAACCTTGAGGAACACCGAAATTTACAGTTGATTTGTCAGAGGACAAACCATTCACAGAGACAAACTGATATCTTTACGACAGATAAGATCTAAACCAGGCCAGAACTTGTCCGTGTAGACCAATTTGGGTTTCCAATCTCTCCAAAAGAATGTGGTGATCGATGGTATCAAAACAAGCACTAAGGTCTAGGAGCACGAGGACAGATGCAGAGCCTCGGTCCGATGCCATTAAAATGTAATTTACCACCTTCACAAGTGCCGTCTCAGTGCTATGATGGGGTCTAAAACCAGACTGAAGCATTTCGTATACATTGTTTGTCTTCAGGAAGGCAGTGAGTTGTTGCGCAACAGCCTTTTCTAAATTTTTTGAGAGGAATGAAAGATTCGACATAGGCCGATAGTTTTTTATATTTTCTGGGTCAAGGTTTGGCTTTTTCAAGAGAGGCTTTATTACTGCCACTTTTAGTGAGTTTGGTACACATCCGGTGGATAGAGAGCCGTTTATTATGTTCAACATAGGACGGCCAAGCACAGGAAGCAGCTCTTTCAGTAGTTTAGTTGGAATAGGGTCCAGTATACAGCTTGAAGGTTTAGAGGCCATGATTATTTTCATCATTGTGTCAAGAGATATAGTACTAAAACACTTGAGCGTCTCTCTTGATCCTAGGTCCTGGCAGAGTTGTGCAGACTCAGGACAACTGAGCTTTGAAGGAATACGCAGATTTAAGGAAGAGTCCGTAATTTGCTTTCTAATAATCATAATCTTTTCCTCAAAGAAGTTAATGAATTTATCACTGCTAAAGTGAAAGTAATCCTCTCTTGGGGAATGCTGCTTTTTAGTTAGCTTTGTGACAGTATCAAAAATAAAATTCTTATTTTCCTCAATTAAGTTAGAAAAATAGGATGATAGAGCAGCAGTGAGGACTCTTCGATACTGCACGGTACTGTCTTTCCAAGCTAGTCGGAAGACTTCCAGTTTCCAGTCTGCATAGATTTCATGACTAGAAGCTCAAAAGACGAAAACTTCATTTTTTTTTTTGTAAATTGAAATTAGCTATTTTAAATGTTAGCAACACCTCTGCCTTTGCGGGATGCACGGGGGATATGGTCACTAGTTTAACCAGGAGGTGAGGCCTCATTTAACACAGTAAATTCATAATGCTTAAACCATGTTTCAGTCAGGCCAATCACATCAAGATTATGATCAGTGATTAGTTCATTGACTATGACTGCCTTGGAAGTGAGGGATCTAACATTAAGTAGCCCTATTTTGAGATGGGAGGTATCACGATCTCTTTCAATAATGGCAGGAATGGGGGAGTTCTTTATTCTAGTGAGATTGCTAAGAAGAACACTGCCATGGTTTGTTTTGCCCAACCTAGGTCGAGGCACAGGCACGGTCTCAATGGAGATAGCTGAGCTGACTACACTGACTGTGCTAGTGGCAGACTCCACTAAGCTGGCAGGCTGGCTAACAGCATGCTGCCTGGCCTGCACCCTATCTCATTGTGGCGCTAGGGGAGTTAGAGCCCTGTCTATGTTCGTAGATAAAATGAGAGGCTTGGTCCTGTTTGTGGGTCAGAAAGAGGGCCAATTATCTACAAATTCTATCTTTTGGGAGGGGCAGAAAACAGTTTTCAACCAGCGATTGAGTTGTGAGACTCTGCTGTAGAGCTCATCACTCCCCCTAACTGGGAGGGGGCCAGAGACAATTACTCGATGCCCACACATCTTTCTAGCTGATTCACACACTGAAGCTATGTTGCGCTTGGTGACCTCTGACTATTTCATCCTAACATCGTTGGTGCAGACGTGGATAACAATGTCCCTATACTCTCTACGCTCGCCAGTTTTAGCTTAAGCCAGCACCATCTTCAGATTAGCCTCGTCGGTAGTTTATCAATTAAAATGATTATACAGAATGCTTGCAACCAATATAATGTTGTAGACATGGGGGATACAACCATCCCAGCTCTGCAGATTTTGCTGCGAAGAGATAGAATACTTAGATCATTTGTTTTGGTACTGTCCGTACAGTGCATTTGGAAAGTATTCAGACCCCATTACTTTTTCTACATTATGTTACATTACAGCCTTATTCTAGAATGGATTAAATAGATTTTTTCCTCAAACAATCTGCACAAAATACCCGATAATGACATTTTTGCAAATGCTTTAAAAATAAAAACAGAAATATCACATTTAGATATTTATTCAAACCCTTAAGACAGAACTTTGTTGAAGCACCTTTGGCAGTGATTACAGCCTTCAGTCTCCTTGGGTTTAACGCTACAAGCTTGGCACACCTGTATTTGGGGAGTTTCTCCCATTCTTCTCTGCAGATCCTCTCAAGCTCTGTCAGGTTGGATGTGGAGCATCACTGCACAGCTATTTTCAAGTCTCTCCAGGGATGTTCGATCGGGTTCAAGTCCGGGGTCTGGCTGGGCCACTCAAGGATATTTGGAGACTTGTCCCGAAGCCACTCCGGCATTGTCTTGGCTGTGTTGCTTAGGGTCCTTGTCCTGTTGGAAGGTGAACCGTCGCCCCAGTCTGAGGTCCTGAGCGCTCTGGAGAAGGTTTTCATCAAGGATCTTTCTATATTTTTATTTTTATATTTTCATCAGACCAGAGAATCTTGTTTCTCAAGGTCTGAAAGTCCTTTAAGTGCCTTTTGGCAAACTTCAAGTGGGCTGCCTTTTACTGAGGAGTACTAGTAATGTCTGGCCACTCTACCATAAAGGCGTGAAGTGCTGCAGAGATGGTTGTCCTTCTGGAAGTTTATCTCCACAAAGGAACTCTGGAGCTCTGTTAGAGTGACCATTGTGGTCTTGATCACCTGCCTGACCAACACCCTTCTCCCCCGATTGCTCAGTTTGGCCGGATGGACAGCTCTAGGAAGAGTCTTTGTGGTTCCAAACTTCTTCCATTTAAGCATGATGGAGGCCACTGTGTTCTTGGGGACCTTCAATCTTGCAGAACTGTTTTGGTACCCTTCCCCAGATCTGTACCTCGACACAATCCTGTCTCTGAGCTCTACGGACAATTCCTTCAACCTCATGACTTGGTTTCGCTCTGACATGCACTGTCAACTGTGGGACCTTTATATAGACAGGTGTGTGCCTTTCCAAATCATGTCCAATCAATTGAATTTACCACAGTTGTTCTCCCATCAAGTTGTAGAAACTTCTCAAGGATGATCAATGGAAACAGGATGCACCTGACCACCTGAGTCTCATAGCAAAGGGTCAGAGTAATGATGTAAAAGTTTTTTTTTTTAAAGTAGAGAGTAATTATGTAATAAATCTATTTCTGTTTTTTATTTTTAATACATTTGCAAAAATGTCTAGAAACCTGTTTTTGCTTTGTGTGTAGATTAATGATTGGAGATATATATTTTTTATTTACTCCAAAGTCTTGGGGTCCGAATGCACTGTATGTAGCCTGTTTTTAGTCGCAGGTTCAGGAAAGGCTGGATAGAACTCTGCAAATAGCTGGGTGACTTAAAAAAGTCATAGTCAATCGATCAACAATATAATAATACTCGAGCAAAAAATGTTTATTTTACAATATAAAAAATACATGGCGAATAGAAATCAAAAACTGGAGGATTCAGAGACAGATGGGAAGGGTTGAAGGTAGCTGAAGGATGGGAAAAAAAGTGAACAATTCATTAGGGGAAGGATGGTATTGTGTAAAATGCATTTAGTATGTATAATCTTGATGTAGTTAGTGTTGTTGTTCATTAGGGGAAGGATGGTATGGTTAGGGGAAAATAAGAAAGGAAAATGTAAATATTTTTTTATATATATAATTTATATCTATATTTACAACAACAACAAAAATATAGGAGATTGGAAATAATGCAGGCAATTACATTGATGGAAGCAACAATCTAGCCGCAATATTCAATCTGATCCAACCCTTAAAAAAATAACAAATACAAATATATAAATAACAAATAAATAAGACAAAAAAAAAAACTTGTCAATACCAGTGAAGAATGAGACAGAAAGTAAGGAATAAGATGAATCGAGAAAGGAGTGAGGAGAGACAAACAGAGGAGGGGAAACAGGCCATTACATCTCACCAGACAAACACCCACCAAGCACGCTACTATTATTATGGAGAGAGAGAGACAGAAAAGTACAAGCCTTTTTCATGTCATTATTTCTCTAAGAGCAGCAGTAGTGGTGGTGGCAGCACTAAGGCCATTTAAGAGTAGTAGTAGTAGTAGTAGTAGTAGTAGTAGTAGTAGCAGTAGTAGTGGTAGTATTAGTAGTAGTAGTAATAGTAGTAATAGTAACAGTAGTAATGATGGCAGCAATAGAGTCATTTAGGAGCAGTAGCATTAGCAGTAGCAGTAGCATTAGCAGTAGTAATATTAGCAGCCGTACTATTAGCAGTAGTAATAGTAGCAGCAGTACTATTAGCAGTAGTAGCAGTAGCAGTAGCATTAGCAGTAGTAATAGTAGCAGCAGTGCTATTAGCAGTAGTAATAATATCAGCAGTAGCATTAGCAGTAGTAATAATATCAGCAGTAGCATTAGCAGTAGTAATAATATCAGCAGTACCATTAGCAGTAGTAATAGTGGCAGCAGTAGCATTAGCAGTAGTAGCAGTAGCAGTAGCATTAGCAGTAGTAATAGTAGCAGCAGTAGCATTAGCAGTAGTAGCAGTAGCAGTAGCAGTAGTAATAGTAGCAGCAGTAGCATTAGCAGTAGTAGCAGTAGCAGTAGCATTAGCAGTAGTAATAGTAGCAGCAGTGCTATTAGCAGTAGTAATAATATCAGCAGTAGCATTAGCAGTAGTAATAATATCAGCAGTAGCATTAGCAGTAGTAATAATATCAGCAGTAGCATTAGCAGTAGTAATAATATCAGCAGTAGCATTAGCAGTAGTAATAATATCAGCAGTAACATTAGCAGTAGTAATAGTAGCACCATTAGCAGTAGTAATAGTAGCAGCAGTGCTATGAGCAGTAGTAATAATATCAGCAGTAGCATTAGCAGTAGTAATAGTAGCAGCATTAGCAGTAGTAATAGTAGCAGCAGTACTATTAGCAGTAGTAATAGTAGCAGCATTAGCAGTAGTAATAGTAGCAGCAGTACTATTAGCAGTAGTAATAGTAGCAGCATTAGCAGTAGTAATAGTAGCAGCAGGTGTAGTGGCACTAGGGTCATTTCACACTATTTTATATTCTCTATTATAAGATCCCATTTTCTTTGGTTCATTTTCCCATTCTATCTTTCCACCTAACCCCCCCCCCCCCCCCCCCCTTAATGTCTATAAAACGGCCTGTATATTTGTGAAATACATTTTGTTTCCAAATGAGGAGGGAACAAAAAGAGAAAGGAGATAAAGAAAAGGAAGAGAGATGTCCATTATTCTAACTGATGAAAACAGGGTCTTCTGTCGCCAGGGAAACGGAGTGGTAATGAGGAAGTGCCTGAGACAGAATTACCACCCAGAGAAAGAAAATACAGAGTGCAGAGGAAAGAGAGAGGGAGAGAGAGAGAGAAAACTGCTCTGTGACTAAATTACCACCCACAGAAAGAAAATAGAGTGCACAGGGAAAGAGAGAGAAGAGACAGTATAGAGACAGAGAAGATAGATTAGAGGAGAGAGAGAGAGAGAGAGAGCGAGAGAGAGAAGAGACAGCAGGGAGAGAGAGAGGTAGAGATAGAGAGACAGATGAGAGAGTAGAGATAGAGAGAAAGAGAGAGAGAGACAGTAGGGAGAGAGAGAAGAGAGAGTAGAGCTAGAGAGACAGAGAAGAGAGATTAGAGAGAGAGAGATAAGAGAGTAGGGAGAGAGAGAAGAGAGAGTAGAGGAGAAGAGCCAGTAGAGAGAGAGAAGAGACAGTAGAGAGAGAGACAGAGATAGAGAGAGAAGAGACAGTAGAGAGAGATAAGAGACAGTAGAGAGAGAAGAGACAGTAGAGAGAGAGACAGAGAGAGAGAGTAGAGCTAGAGAGACAGAGAAGAGAGATTAGAGAGAGAGAGAGAAGAGACAGTAGGGAGAGAGAGAAGAGAGAGTAGAGCTAGAGAGACAGAGAAGAGAGATTAGAGAGAGAGAGAGGAGAGAGTAGGGAGAGAGAGAAGAGAGAGTAGAGGAGAAGAGCCAGTAGAGAGAGAGAGAAGAGACAGTAGAGAGAGAGAGACAGAGAGAGAGAGAGAAGAGACAGTAGAGAGAGAGAGACAGAGAGAGAAGACAGTACAGAGTAAAAGAGAGAAACACATGAAAAAACAGATGAAGTCTGTATTTGATCTTGCTAATGGTCCAGGGAAAAAGGTAGAAACCATATTCCATAACGCAAGGTAATAAAATTGATTATTTTCATCCCAGTCCACTCCGGGGGTTGCCCTGACGCTGTGCCTTGTACCATAGTGGATACTATAGTGGGCTCTAGTCAGAAGTAGTGGATTACTTCTAGCCAAAGAACAATAGAGCTCTAGTTAGAAGTAGTGGATTACTTCTAGCCAAGAACAATAGAGCTCTAGTCAGAAGTAGTGGATTACTTCTAGCCAAGAACAATAGAGCTCTAGTCAGAAGTAGTGGATTACTTCTAGCCAAGAACAATAGAGCTCTAGTTAGAAGTAGTGGATTACTTCTAGCCAAGGACAATAGGGCTCTAATCAGAAGTAGTGGATTACTTCTAGCCAAGAACAATAGAGCTCTAGTCAGAAGTAGTGGATTACTTCTAGCCAAGAACAATAGAGCTCTAGTTAGAAGTAGTGGATTACTTCTAGCCAAGGACAATAGGGCTCTAGTCAGAAGTAGTGGATTACTTCTAGCCAAAGACAATAGAGCTCTAGTCAGAAGTAGTGGATTACTTCTAGCCAAGAACAATAGAGCTCTAGTTAGAAGTAGTGGATTACTTCTAGCCAAGGACAATAGGGCTCTAGTCAGAAGTAGTGGATTACTTCTAGCCAAAGACAATAGAGCTCTAGTCAGAAGTAGTGGATTACTTCTAGCCAAGGACCATAGGGCTCTAGTCAGAAGTAGTGGTGGACTATGTATATGAATAGGGTGGCATCTGGGACTTTAAACACAGACACTCGCTCTCCATTTTACATCTAACCCTTACAACCTTGAAACAATCCATTATAAACCATCGTCTGACATTTTAAGATAGAAACACACGCGATAAATGTTCCTGAGACACAGACTGACGGTGTTCTTTTGGAAGTGATAGCCTTTAAAGTCAACCCTTTACACTCATGGGAATTGGTTTATAGATTAGGGCTGAATTTGTCGATATAGATAGGGCTGAATTGGTCTATATAGATAGGGCTGAATTGGTCTATATAGATAGGGCTGAATTGGTCTATATGGATAGGGCTGAATTGGTCTATATAGATAGGGCTGAATTGGTCTATATGGATAGGGCTGCATTGGTTTACATAGATAGGGCTGAATTGATATATATAGATAGGGCTGAATTGGTCTATATAGATAGGGCTGAATTTGTTTATATAGATAGGGCTGAATTGTTCTATATGGATAGGGCTGAAATGGTTTATATAGATAGGGCTGAATTGGTCTATATAGATAGGGCTGAATTGGTCTATATAGATAGGGCTGCATTGGTTTACATAGATAGGGCTGAATTGGTCTATATAGATAGGGCTGAATTGGTCTATATAGATAGGGCTGAATTGGTCTATATAGATAGGGCTGAATTGGTCTATATAGATAGGGCTGAATTGGTCTATATAGATAGGGCTGAATTGGTCTATATGGATAGGGCTGAATTCGTATATATAGATAGGGCTGAATTGATATATATAGATAGGGCTGCATTGGTTTATATAGATAGGGCTGAATTGGTCTATATAGATAGGGCTGAATTGGTCTATATAGATAGTGCTGAATTTGTAAATATAGACAGGGCTGAATTGGTCTATATAGATAGGGCTGAATTGGTCTATATAGATAGGGCTGAATTGGTCTATATAGATAGGGCTGAATTGGTCTATATAGATAGGGCTGAATTGGTCTATATAGATAGGGCTGAATTGGTCTATATAGATAGGGCTGAATTGGTCTATATGGATAGGGCTGAATTCGTATATATAGATAGGGCTGAATTGGTCTATATGGATAGGGCTGAATTGGTCTATATGGATAGGGCTGAATTGGTCTATATAGATAGGGCTGAATTGGTCTATATGGATAGGGCTGAATTGGTCTATATGGATAGGGCTGAATTGGTCTATATAGATAGGGCTGAATTGGTCTATATAGATAGGGCTGAATTGGTCTATATAGATAGGGCTGAATTGGTCTATATAGATAGGGCTGAATTGGTCTATATGGATAGGGCTGAATTGGTCTATATGGATAGGGCTGAATTGGTCTATATGGATAGGGCTGAATTGGTCTATATGGATAGGGCTGAATTGGTCTATATGGATAGGGCTGAATTGGTCTATATAGATAGGGCTGAATTGGTCTATATAGATAGGGCTGAATTGGTCTATATAGATAGGGCTGAATTGGTCTATATGGATAGGGCTGAATTGGTCTATATGGATAGGGCTGAATTGGTCTATATGGATAGGGCTGAATTGGTCTATATAGATAGGGCTGAATTGGTCTATATAGATAGGGCTGAATTGGTCTATATAGATAGGGCTGAATTGGTCTATATGGATAGGGCTGAATTGGTCTATATAGATAGGGCTGAATTGGTCTATATAGATAGGGCTGAATTGGTCTATATAGATAGGGCTGAATTGGTCTATATGGATAGGGCTGAATTGGTCTATATAGATAGGGCTGAATTGGTCTATATAGATAGGGCTGAATTGGTCTATATAGATAGGGCTGAATTGGTCTATATAGATAGGGCTGAATTGGTCTATATGGATAGGGCTGAATTGGTCTATATGGATAGGGCTGAATTGGTCTATATGGATAGGGCTGAATTGGTCTATATGGATAGGGCTGAATTGGTCTATATAGATAAGGCTGAATTGGTCTATATAGATAGGGCTGAATTGGTCTATATAGATAGGGCTGAATTGGTCTATATGGATAGGGCTGAATTGGTCTATATAGATAGGGCTGAATTGGTCTATATGGATAGGGCTGAATTGGTCTATATGGATAGGTGCTGAATTCGTATATATAGATATGGCTGAATTGATATATATAGATAGGGCTGAATTGGTCTATATGGATAGGGCTGAATTGGTCTATATAGATAGGGCTGAATTGGTCTATATGGATAGGGCTGAATTGGTCTATATAGATAGGGCTGAATTGGTCTATATGGATAGGGCTGAATTGGTCTATATGGATAGGTGCTGAATTCGTATATATAGATATGGCTGAATTGATATATATAGATAGGGCTGAATTGGTCTATATGGATAGGGCTGAATTGGTCTATATAGATAGGGCTGAATTGGTCTATATGGATAGGGCTGAATTGGTCTATATAGATAGGGCTGAATTGGTCTATATAGATAGGGCTGAATTGGTCTATATGGATAGGGCTGAATTGGTCTATATAGATAGGGCTGAATTGGTCTATATAGATAGGGCTGAATTGGTCTATATAGACAGGGCTGAATATCAACGTTTCTTACAGGAGAGATATGAAATGCATAAGCATTGTAGCAATTGAAAGGGAACAATTATTCCACCAACGTTGAGGACAGCTCACCTGACACAAGACCAAACATTACACTGTTCATACTGGACCAAACATTACACTGTTCATACTGGACCAAACATTACACTGTTCATACTGGACCAAACATTACACTGTTCATACTGGACCAAACATTACACTGTTCATACTGGACCAAACATTACACTGTTCATACTGGACCAAACATTACACTGTTCATACTGGACCAAACATTACACTGTTCATACTGGACCAAACATTACACTGTTCACACTGGACCAAACATTACACTGTTCATACTGGACCAAACATTACACTGATCATACTGGACCAAACATTACACTGATCATACTGGACCAAACATTACACTGTTCATACTGGACCAAACATTACACTGTTCATACTGGACCAAACATTACACTGTTCATACTGGACCAAACATTACACTGTTCATACTGGACCAAACATTACACTGTTCATACTGGACCAAACATTACACTGTTCATACTGGACCAAACATTACACTGTTCATACTGGACCAAACATTACACTGTTCATACTGGACCAAACATTACACTGTTCATACTGGACCAAACATTACACTGTTCATACTGGACCAAACATTACACTGTTCATACTGGACCAAACACTACACTGTTCATACTGGACCAAACATTACACTGTTCATACTGGACCAAACATTACACTGTTCATACTGGACCAAACACTACACTGTTCATACTGGACCAAACATTACACTGTTCATACTGGACCAAACATTACACTGTTCATACTGGACCAAACACTACACTGTTCATACTGGACCAAACACTACACTGTTCATACTGGACCAAACATTACACTGTTCACACTGGTATTTTCACCGCACGTGTTGATAACAGAATGTGAAAATTGTCTACATACACTAATATGATAAGAATGTTCCTGTAAAATGTGGGGTAGGTGCAACATGAGACAAAAATAACAAGGGTTTGAGTGAGAGGATTAACTGGTGTCTCACACCCTCTCCAAAGTGTAATTTCCAAAACACTTTTATGACTCAAAGAAGAGTCCGTGTTTTTTTTATAGCTTTCTCTTAGCTGTGCCGTTGAGGAACTAGAGCAAACACACTTGTTGTTTTGGTTGGAACACAACCCTGCATACCCGCCATCACATAATTACTGTTGTGGTTTATGCAATTCCAAAAAATGGCCAATTATAAATCGCAATCTGGGTCAGGTGGGCATCATTTGAAACTTTGTTCTATTGCCAACATAACTAAGTCATAAAATATGATCTTACAGTGTTAGGCTTTCACAAGACAATTCAGAGAAACAGATCTTCATTTCAGTGTGCATAGAAAGGAGTCTATTCATTCTAGTGCATTCTAGTGCATGCTAGTGCATAGTGCATTCTAGTGCTTAGTGCATTCTAGTGCATAGTGCATTCTACTGCATTCTAATGCATAATGCATTCTAGTGCTTAGTGCATTCTACTGCATTCTAATGCATAGTACATTCTAATGCATAGTACATTCTAGTGCATAATGCATTCTAGTGCATAGTACATTCTAGTGCATAGTACATTCTAGTGCATAGTACATTCTAGTGCATAGTACATTCTAGTGCATAATGCATTCTAGTGCTTAGTGCATTCTACTGCATTCTAATGCATAGTACATTCTAATGCATAGTACATTCTAGTGCATAGTGCATTCTAGTTCATAGTGCATTCTAGTTCATAGTGCATTCTAGAGCATTCCAGTGCATTCTAGTGCATAGTACATTCTAGTGCATAGTACATTCTAATGCATAATGCATTCTAGTGCTTAGTGCATTCTACTGCATTCTAATGCATAGTACATTCTAATGCATAGTACATTCTAGTGCATAGTGCATTCTAGTTCATAGTGCATTCTAGTTCATAGTGCATTCTAGTGCATTCCAGTGCATTCTAGTGCATAGTACATTCTAGTGCATAGTACATTCTAGTGCATAGTGCATTCTAATGCATAGTACATTCTAATGCATAGTACATTCTAGTGCATAGTGCATTCTAGTGAATAGTGCATTCTAGTTCATAGTGCATTCTAGTGCATTCCAGTGCATTCTAGTGCATAGTACATTCTAGTGCATAGTACATTCTAGTGCATAGTGCATTCTAGTGAATAGTGCATTCTAGTTCATAGTGCATTCGAGTGCATTCCAGTGCATTCTAGTGCATAGTACATTCTAGTGCATAGTACATTCTAATGCATAGTACATTCTAATGCATAGTACATTCTAGTGCATAGTGCATTCTAGTTCATAGTGCATTCTAGTGCATTCCAGTGCATTCTAGTGCATAGTACATTCTAGTGCATAGTACATTCTAGTGCATAGTGCATTCTAGTGAATAGTGCATTCTAGTTCATAGTGCATTCTAGTGCATTCCAGTGCATTCTAGTGCATAGTACATTCTAGTGCATAGTACATTCTAGTGCATAGTACATTCTAATGCATAGTGCATTCTAGTGCATAGTACATTCTAGTTCATAGTGCATTCTAGTGCATTCCAGTGCATTCTAGTGCATAGTACATTCTAGTGCATAGTGCATTCTAGTGCATAGTACATTCTAGTGCATAGTGCATTCTAGTGCATAGTACATTCTAGTGCATAGTGCATTCTAGTGCATAGTACATTCTAGTGCATAGTACATTCTAGTGCATAGTACATTCTAGTGCATAGTGCATTCTAGTGAATAGTGCATTCTAGTTCATAGTGCATTCTAGTGCATTCCAGTGCATTCTAGTGCATAGTACATTCTAGTGCATAGTACATTCTAGTGCATAGTACATTCTAATGCATAGTGCATTCTAGTGAA